>NW_027551771.1:600000-877500 GCF_045843805.1 Urocitellus parryii
CCCTCTTAAACAAAGTGCACAACACAGTATTGTTGAAATATAGGCACAATGTTGTACAGAGGATCTCTAGAACTTATTCATCTTATGTAATTGAAAGTTTATGCATGAAAAGATAACAGGTGTTGATGAGGCTGTGGAGGACAAGGAATTCTTGTGCACCATGGGTGGGAATATAAAAATGGTGCAGCAGCTATGGAAACCATGATGGTGGTTCCTCAAAAGATAAAAAATAGAGCTACCATGGCATCCAAGAATACCAGTTCCGGGTATTTTCCCAAGAGAACTGAAGTCAGGATCTGAAAGAGCAATTTGTCCTCCCACATCCATTGCAACATTACTAAGAGCAGCCAAGATGAGGAACAACACAAATGCTCATCAATGGATGAATGAATAAAGAACATATGGTAGAAATTCTAAATCACCAGCTGAAGTGGTCCAAAACAATTCTTAGTATTCACATGACATTTGTCATCTTGACACTCATATCTTGAAGATGCAATTCTATACAGGATAGTAACCAATGATTTGAATATTATCTCTGTAGGGTTTAGATTTTTCCTATCACTGAAATGTCTTCAGTGATGCAGGCAACTCAAACATCCCCTGGGAATTGGGTCTCTGTGATTCCTGGCTGGACCCATTAGGAGAACTCCCTACAAAATTTTGCAGCTTCAGGATGGGCCTGGATAGACTGAGGGTGGTGAGATCCCTCCAGCTCCTTCACCCTCTCCAGAGCCATGGCCCAAGGCTGCTTCCCACAGGTCATGTTATAGGCTCACTTTGCAAAATCCCCATGGGCCAGCCTGTGAGAAACCTTCAGCAGGAGATGAGGTGACCCTGAGAAAGTGTAAGTACCTAGCATCTTTCTGCCCACATGCAACCTACTTACAAGCTGAGTGAAGTTCCACTATATTTCATGGAAGGGAGGATGGTTTTTACACTGGAAGATCTAAATCCGAGTTCAAGAACTATCATGATTTCAACTATGATATGAGTCACCTGTCATCCTGGAATGTCCATGTCTTCATTTGCAAAATGGAGATAACAGTTACCCCACAAGGACCTTACCTGAGAAAAGATGTGCACATGTCTGCAAACATAGCACATTAGAAAATTCAAACAATTTCTACTTCAAATCCACTTTGGAATGAAGCAAGGTAGAAAGAAGATAGTAAAAGAATAAAAAAGAAGAACAAAGATTTTTCTGTGTTAATCAGCTTTTTGTTGCTGTGAACAAAATACCTGACAAGAGCAACTTGGAGGAGAAAGGATTTATTTTAGTTCATGGTTTTAGAGAATCCAATCCTCTGAATCCAAGGCTGGCTCAGAGGCAGAGCATCATGCAGAGATGCAATGCAGTGGAAAGCTGGTAGGCTCATGGCAGCCAGAGAGTAGAGAGAGGAGGATGGGTCAGGGAGAGGACAGACCCTTCCAGTGACCTCTTCCTCCAACTTGGTCCCACCTCCCAGTACTCCATTCAGCCATCAAGGCTTGATCCGCTGCTGCGGTCAGAGCCCTTTTGATCCAATCCCACCCCAAAGCTCCCCCTCGGAACCCTGCTGCCTTGGGCATCAGACTTTCAACATGGGGCCTGTGGGCAGGCATTCAGGGCAGGACCATAACATTTTTATTTAGTGGTATTTGCTCTCATCAATTCTCCGAGGCATCTGAAAGGGGCCAGAGGAACCACAGCAAAATAACAAATGCTAAGACAGCATTTACTCCTTTCTTCTTACTCTATTTCAAAACTTTACTAAACTCTCCAAGTTAAATGTTTTCTCATTGGGGTAAAGGAGAATTAGGTTGAAAAGGATCTAGAAAGGAGTTATACTGGAAGAAACAGTATTGTGTTTCAGGCTTTGCATACGTGCAATTTGCAAGAGCAAGGTGTTTTCTCAGGCTGCTTTTCTGAAAGAGCTGTGCAAGTCCTCTTCAAGTCTGCAGGGTCTGCTTCCTGTTTGCTCACAGAGAGCACATTCTCAGACCTCACGGCTAATCAGCTAATCGTTTTCTTCACTTTTACCTCAAGGTAGTGTTTGCTTCTCACATTGCTCATTATCATAATTCACCCTTTAGTCCTCCTATCACTATTATCATTTCATGAGTCCTTGGATGGGAGATTTAAGCCAGAAATAATTTAGAACAATAAAAGCACGTGCTTCTGCAGTATTCTTCTTAAATACTGTATCACATTTAAAAATATAAGTTATGGGGCATGGACCATCCTCATTAACACACATGTGAAAGTACAACTATAATGCGTGTATGCACGGTGCCCAGGGACAGCAGTTCTCACACATGGTCCCCAGGGACAGCAGTCCTCGGTATTTACTGAGCAGATGATTTCCTTCAAGATGAACATGATTTAATTTACAGATGTTGCCATTTTTGTAAAGGGCAGTCAGACTTCCCTGTATGAGTTTGCATTACTAGCAGTGAGTAGAAAATCAGCCTTTGGCTTTCGAGGTAAAATTGCAGTAATGGGAGGAAAGTGGTCACTGGAAAAGAGGTAGCACATGGAATTAATAAAGCTACAATCAAGACAAGAAAAGCAGAAAGCCAAACCGAAGCAAATGCAACCCCAAAACAAGTCAAAAATGGAAAATAAAAACAATGCAGCAAACTCTGCAGAGAAGGCCCAGAACCTGGTGGGGCCTAAACCCCCATGTAGGAATGGTCAGCCCTGCTCTTTGAATTATTCTGCAGGTGAGGACTCTCCACACTCTGCCCCTTGCCTCTCTCCCCTGCATCTTCTTTTCGTTCTTTCTCCCTTTCCTCTGTGGTTCTCAGACTGGGATAGTGATTTAGAACCAGTCACCTGGGTATAGACTTGTTCAGAGAACACGTCGCAGGTGACAGGAAGAGCCTCTTAGGACTGCAACTTGAAGACCCAAACTGTCTTTCCCTCCATCTGATATTGTTGTAGGGGACATATGAGGCAGGGCACCAAAGATAGAAGAAAGAAACAGTTTTATTTGGCTGCAGCCAGGTTCAGAGGTCACAGCTTTTGCTGTCATCAATCAATCCCCTGAACCCCAAGTTCAGGTAATTTCAGAATTTTATACCCAGCATGTAAGGGGAGGGGCTCACAAGTTCACAGTCTGCAGAAGTCCACATAAAGCAGATTTTTATTTCGATGTTCTGGGCAAGTTAACCCTTCAAGGACAACACCTGAGAAGGGGAGAGCTTCTCCTCCCCCTTTCTTCCCTCCCTTGCCAGCTGTTACCATGGAGCCCAGTTGGTAACTTCTCTCATCTTAGAAATGTAGACATCTCCGTGAAGCCCAGCTCAAGGCCAGAGGCCTTGTTAAAGTACTTGTCTTTTTATTATCACACTTTGCATTTGCAAACACACTTCTACTCTACTGGATAAATGTTTGTGAAATACTAGTAAAGGGGTGTCCAGAACCTGGAGTGCTGATTTCTTCCAGGCCAGTGGCCAAGTAAAATAGAGCAACAGGAAAACAGGAAGTTTACCCACATTGAACTCTTTTGTAGACTCTTTTGCTGACAGTCCTAAAATCAACTATGGTGAAGATTTCTGGAGAATCTTAGTGAAGATTTTCTGTGGAGGAGGGGGTGCCACTACAATATGTCTCTGTATGCAGATATCCCGGGGTTTTTTGATGGGTCTCCTCGTGAAGCAGGGCATGCACTTTACCTAATGCTAAACTCTTCCTCCCTGATGAATTCCAAACCTGATTAGAACAGCCATGCCTGGTCTATACCAGGTCTGACTTTCTAGGCAGACAGAATCCAGAGGCACCAAACGACTTGTTGCTAAGTAGAACGCTGAACACGGTCTGAGCCAGGACAGCAGCAAACCACATCCCTCCAGGATGCTGCTCAGAACCCAAGGCCAGCAGTTTCCCCAGGCTTCTCATTCCTATCTCCCTGGACACGGAGCCTCAGATCAACCTGCCGGTTTATCTGCTCTCAGGATCCCTGTCTCCCTAATGTACCTTCCTACTTCTCTCCTCCTTTCTTGCAGTTCTTTCTTCTATATCCCTCATTTATAAGGAAGGAAGAAAGGAAGGAAGGGAGGGAGAGGATGGGAATAAGAAGGAAAGAAAAGAAAAAAAAAGACTTGCTTAATGTTAGAATGTTCTATTGTAGAAAGAAAAAATCGAGACCTCTCTATTAGGGCAGCTCAGGTTTCTAATTGATCCCCCCACTGACCCATTATGCAACATGAACAGGTTGCTTAACCTCTCTGAATTGCATTTCTTCATCCCAATTTCATTGTGAAAGAGTAAACGATATCATACACCTAAAATTCCTATAATGGGTCTGGGGGTGTGGCTCAGTGGCAGAGCCTGGCATGTGTGAGGCACAGGGTTCAATTCTCAGCATCATATAAAAATAAATAAAGGTCCATCAACAACTAAAAAAAATACTTTAAAAAAATTCCTATAATGGCACCCGATTCACAATAAACATTCAGCAGTATTAGGTGCCAGTCTATGATGATCATGTTGATTGAAATCCAAACCTGTCTTTTGGACATCACTGTCCTAAAACCCTTAGGAACACACCTTCTTCATGTTTTCTCATCCTCCTTTTGGTGAGATCTGAAAGCATTGTTATCAATCTCCCATCAACTGCAGAACAATAAATTTCCTCCCTCACAAAAATAACCAAACACAGTGACAAAATAACTCTTCTCCTAAATATCACCTGAGTGTTGCCCCCTCTGCATTGCATGGCCACTGTCACGGACTAAACTCCAAGGCATTCCCTCACATCTACCTCCATCTCCTCCATCTCAACTTCAGAACTCGCACAGCTTTGAGGCAGACCCATAAGACACCTGGACTGACCATGCTTGAGTTTCATGAGCTCCAACTGCCCCACTCCAGTGCTCTCTCCCACGGCCACCTTGACCATCTGTTGGGATGGTGGTGCCATCTTTCAACTCTTAGATCCTTAAATTCTACAGATTGGTGTACATTTCCAAATACTGTCAGAATTCTCACCTTCATATAGATCTGCTTTGGACATGTTGACTTTCTGACTTTATCAGCCTCTCAAGGTCTAATTATCCTCCTTATGCTGCCACAATAGTATATTTATTGTTCACTCACTCTTTTGTCAATTTGTTGACATGCTAGTGTCAAAGTCATCCATGACAACATCCCTACGGAGGCTCACCTGGGGCCAATCCAAGGAGCTGCCTCCTCAAGTCCTTCACATATTTGAATGTTAATGAGAAACCCCAGCCCTGCAGAAGGAGGCCTTATACATGACCTCCAGCCTGTGGTCTTTAAGCCACCAGGACAGTGTTCCCAGCCTTGACCTCACACTGAAATCACCAGGTGGATCACTGAACTCATGCTCAGGTCCCCCACGCCTGAGTTTCAGACTTCAGTGACCTGGGCAATGGCCCACGTAGGATTCTCAGTGTAAAAAGGTGTTGTCACTAGAGGTCCCTTTGGTTCCTTTCATGTCCAATTCTTTCTTCCATTCCACATGGCGGCTGTACACACAGCCAGATTCCCTGCTCCAATTCCACTTTCCTGCATGCCTCTTACCACAAAACTTGAATCTTATGAACAACAAATAGATAACAGGCAGAAAGTCCCTTTCAGAAATTTGACATAAAACATAATCACCTCTTCCTCCTGTTTCAGAAAAAGTACTGTCTCTTTCCAGTGTCTTCTATATCCTGGGTCCTTCTTCCTACCACCCCCTCAGGTACCTGTTCTCTGAGTCTCTCTTATATCCACTCTCTCAGGTTTCCACCATGATCCCCAGCGCTGTCACCTGCCTCTGGTTTATTCCTGCCGCAACATGGGGAAATTGGACCTGCACTGTGGTGGTGCTAGGAGGTGAGGCCTTAAAGAGGTGGTCAGCCCCTTAAGAGGACTGATGTCACTCTTGCAGCCTGGGTCCCTTACCTCCAGAATGGCTTACTATACAGCAAGACTACCCCTTGTGTTTTGTGGCTTCCACACACACTTGCCTGCCCTGCTGCTATGAGGTGAACCACGTGGGGCCCTCACCAGAAGCCAAGCAGTTGCAGCCCTATATTCTGGGCCTTGTCAGCCCCCAGAGCCACAGGCCAAACTCGACCTTTGTACCTTATAACCCACCCAGTTTCAGGTATTCTTGAAAGTAGTAGACCGAGTCCCCCAGGCTGTAATCACACACAAGTGTCTCTAGGTTCCCCTTCATCCTCTCTTCTGCTCACACACGTCCATCTCCTTCCCCAAGCATCACACTCCTACCAAGCCTTACTTGCTTCCTCCGTTTCATCATCTCATGTTCCTCCTAAAGCCCTTGCCATCAGGCATCCCCTGTCCTCGGGCAGATAAAGTTACGGATCATTTTATCTCTCTCATTCATTGATACAGATATTTTTGTTTCACTCTCACAATAATCCCAACAGGTACATAGTAGAGCAATACATACCCGTGTTGATGAAGACAAAAGGTGTTAAAAGATTAAGCTACTGGTCCACACAGCTAGTAGGTGGTGGACCCTATATGTGAACCCAGCAGACGGACTCCCGCCTCTGCCTTCTTTACCTACCTTCCTACTCTTTCCTCCCGCTCACCTGATGGCAGCTCTGTCCTACTTGATTTGCCATTCCGAGTGTTTGAGTCCATCTTGAGCTAGACAACAGAGGTAGGACCATAATTTCCACAAATCCACCCTTAGGATGCACACATGTGCCAGAAGAGAGATCAGGTGCTGAAGATTCCTACTAATGTTTTCCCTTCGGCGCCTTAGCTAGCCAATCAGGTCCAGCCACGCTGATTGTGCCACAATCTGAGTAGCCTGGAAGGTGAGGATCAACAAAGAGAAAGAGGTAGGAAAAGAGAGGGAAGATGAGAAGACGGGAAGAGACAGACAAGGGTGACTAAAGCACCACCGAATGTTCTGGAGCCCTGGAGCAAGCAGCAGTTTGCCCTAAGATGTGACTCCATGGACTCCTGGTAACCAGAAGTTGCAAGCAATACCCAAGCAGGCAGCCCATGAAAGATGGGGGGACTGGGTTGTGAGAAGATATATATATATATTCCTGAGCCCAAACTCAGGTGAACCCAGAGCCTGCTCAGTCTGATCAGAGTCACAAATGTAGTTTTCATTCAGATCTAATTTTTTAAAAAATATTTCATCTCATAGCAAAAAGATTTTGGCTCAGATGGGGAAAAAAATCTCTCAACATTAAGATTCCAAACAGAATAAGAAATCGATGGTACGCATTGTGAGAATTCAACAAATGTATTCAAATATGTGTCTGTAGCAAATTAATGAGATATGATAAGGACAATGCCTTCTCAGTACAGGGGTGTTTTAATTGTGACCTGGCATCTCTGACGTGGAAGCTCTTGAAGAGAAGCTAATTTTCATTTGAGTTTGCTTAATTAACTAATTAAGGAAGCAATTCTGATTCGAGGGTGGAAAAAAATCATTGTTAATGTAAATTTATTGACCATTTTACATTTTATTATTTTGGAAAAGCAAGGGTGGAGAGGATACTGCCAGAGTAATTTTGCATTAAGTTTTTGGGTGTCTTTTATAGTCATTTTTGCAAACTTCTTTACAATAAATACAAGCCTTTTTCGAATCTGAATTTCTTTCCTTTCAGTCAGAAGTTTTGCTAATGAAGCTTTTGCTGGAGTGGAGCACAATAGCTCCCCAGGGACCTCTTTCCACCATTGAGGTACTTTTTCTCTTTCTCTCTCTTAAAAAGAATAATATTGTGGGGCTGGGGATGTGGCTCAAGCGGTAGCGCGCTCGCCTGGCATGCGTGCGGCCCGGGTTCGATCCTCAGCACCACATACCAACAAAGATGTTGTGTCCGCCGAGAACTTAAAAATAAAAATATTAAAAATTCTCTCTCTCTCTCTCTCTCTCTCTCTCTTTAAAAAAAAAATCTTCAAAAAAAAAAAGAATAATATTGTGTCTTTAGAATGTTCCAGGTGCCCAAAGAAAGACAAGCCATTTGATTTGAATGATTTGAATGATTAATAAGGACATTGACGAATACAAAATAAGAGATAAGAGTTCAAATTCAAAACGAACATCCATCTTTAAAATGGAGAACAAAACCGACTTCTGCATCATTTCTGTCTGATACGCTCGATGCTGAGCCTAAGTGGTTGATGTTGCTAAGGCCCATCTTTTCTCTTGCAGCTACTTCAGAAGTGATGCGCTGGCCCTTGAATCTTTTACAAAGGACAACTTTCCACAGCACCCAAAGTTGACTGCACGGGAACATTTGTGAAAGGAGAAATGTGATTTTATTGCTGTAAAGAAAGGCTTTTACAGGAGCATCTTTCGAAGGGGACAAAAAGAGGAATTGGAAATATGGACAGAAGTCACTTGAGAGCCAAAGGCATCATAGCTCAGTGGTAGGAGATGTCTAGGGCTGGGGTTGTGGCTCAGTGGTAGAATAAAATTGTCTAGCATGTGTGAGGCCGAGAGAGAGAGAGAGAGAGAGAGAGAGAGAGAGAGAGAGAGAGAGTGTCACCTGGTTCAGGTCTTACTCCTTAATTATGAGGAAGAGCATTTCTTGTAAGTATTTGTACACTGTCAGAGCTATGCAAAGTGTCTTGTTATAAATAAACGGAAACATCTATAATGCAATCCATGACATGACTAGATAACACATTCCATTTTATCAAAAAAGGTGGTTATTTAGAATATCGTACTGTTAATATTTATTCTTATCCATGTATTAAAAAGGACACATTAGGCAAAAATCCATTGTAGAGATGATTTAAGATTCTATCCATATGAAGGAGATATGACAAAGTCCCCATCTCTTAGAATTCTCAGTATGAAATGAACAATGCTGTCTCTAATAATGAAATGGACTAAGTGATACACATTTTAGCCAGTAGTCCATAGATATTAATGTACACAGGCATTCATGTGTGTCAAAGGTATAGCTGGGCGAGAACAGAGTGAAAGTCATTGTGAAATAGAACAGAAAATAACTGAATTTCAACTGTTGTCAGGGAGAGATCAGGCAAACCAATGCAGCTCCTGGTAATTCATAAAACCTCTGGAAATGGAACTGTCTCAGAAGCCATTTCTGTGATAGAGAAGGAATAATTTGGTGAATATTTTCAAGGTGGAGGGAAATATTTTGAAGATGGCAGGCACATGGCTTTACTGTTGGTCGAAGGGCCCCAGGCAGAGGTGATGAGATGCAAAGCTTTGGGCAGGGATGCCCCAAACCAAGGACAAACAAGGAGTGCTCATGAGCTGGATATGGTGGTGCATACCTATAATCCCAGTGCTTAGGAAGGAGGCTGAGGCAGGAGGATCACAAGTTCAAGCCAGTCTGGGCAATTTAGCAAGAACTTGTTTCAAAAAACAAACAATAACAACAACAACAAAGAAAAGAATTGGGGATAGAGCTTAGTGGGTAACGTGTCCCTGAGTTAAATTCCCAGTACCTGGGGAAACAAGTGATCATGAGGGTCAAGAGTTGTAACCCTAGTGATCAATCTAGCTACAAAAATTTGGAAACTGAGTCAATGGCTGAAATGCAAAAGGAGGTCATCCTGGAAGAAAGCCAGAGTTAAAGTGGTGGACAGCGCCCACGGCTCCCACAGCAAAGCAACCCATTTTTATGAAATGTATTTTGAAACAAAGGTGATGTGTCACCTCTGTTCACAAGGTTCCCCAGTGAACCCACCCAAATCCTGACAGATTTGTACTCATACGTTTTCCTCATTTCAAATGAATCCTCTGTGATAACTCTGATACCCTATCTATCAACAGAAAGGAAGCAGAGGACACAGCAAAGCTAATTCTTCTTTGAACTTCAATAATACTTTAGAGCACAATAATATAATGAATAATATTCGTTAAGCTTTACATCATTGTTGTTATTTATTAAGGAGGCCCAAGTTCATCATTCAGTCTTCCTTAGGCTTCTTTTTTTCCAGCTTATTGCAGCGTATGTGTGTGTATGTGTGTGTGCGCGCGTGCAAATACATGTGTGTATATACACCGAGGAAACACTAACACGAGAAATAAGTTCACCCTGTGAATGGAAAAGGGCACAGATCAGAACTTAGAATGAGCTGCAGCTGCCTCTGTGGCAAATGCATGCTGAACCATTCAATTTTAAGCCTAGAAAGAGAATCAATGTGTGTCTATTAGTCTGTCACCTGACATTGCTGTTTGTATAGGTCAAATACCTTAAATGCTGGCAATTCCACATGGTTCGGCCTGTAGCACAAGACTGGATCCTGCCTCCACCTTTCACTTCGTAATAAAAAGAAGAGAAGCTCAGGGCAGGGGATGTGGCTCAAGCGGTAGTGCGCTCGCGTGGCATGCGTGTGGCCCGGGTTCGATCCTCAGCACCACACGCAAACAAAGATGTTGTGTCTGCCGAGAACTAAAAAATAAATATTAAAAAAAAGAAGAAGAGAAGCTCACAGGTGCTGAGCCCCTGGTGCTTGGTCAAGGGTTTTACCAGAGGCCACGTTAGGAACAGGGCTCAGTTTTACCCTTCATTAGATGGTATCCCCACCATAGCCCATGATCATCTAAGGCTGGAGAGCTCAGGGCACGGATAAATATCATTCATTAAACATCAAACAAATATGTCATCGAAATACCACTAAAATAAATATCAAAACTAGAATCTGATGCCTCCAATCTAATTCCATGGGGCTTATAACCAAAATAACAAAGTGAGAATGGCATTTGCCCTGAGTGAGATACATATTAGATATTAAAAAGAAAAGAAAGAAAAAAAATATATAATAAGTCTATTTCACAGTATTCCATGTGGCCTCCCTCTGTGAGTCTCTTTCTGACATGAGGCTGCTCTTCCTCATTTGAAAGCCCATGAAAGTCCCCTTCCTTCCAACACAGTGATGTCCACATGGGCCACTCTACCCCAATCCCTCTCTCCTCTTCACCCCCTATGATCCCCTCCCTCTCAGGGAAAGACAGGACTGCACGCTCACTCTAAGGCTTTATAACAGAGCTTTGCCAGTTGGTTTTCATCCTGGAGAGACTTCAGTGGGTAACAGAATTACATAATTTAGCCAGGCACCGTGGCGCACGCCTGTGATCCCAGAGGCTTGGGAGGATTTCAAGTTCAAAGCCAGCCTCAGCAACTTAGCAAGGCCCTAAGCAACTCAGCAAGACCCTGTCTCTAAAATTAAAAAAAATTAAAAATTTCTGGGATGTGGTTCAGTGATTAAGCACCTCTGTGTTCAATCTCTGGTACAAGATAAATAAGTAAATAAATAAAATAATTACATTATTTATTACTTTAAATGAATTTTAATTGCTTTGAATTTAATTGAAAAGACTATATGACACATGTAGTTTAAGCCATACATGGATCCATTTTAAATATATATATTTAACCCCTATTCTTTTCCAGAGGGGAAAATTGCTACAATTATTTTTCTAGTGGACCCTTCCAGAAATCTCCTGTATTTTACATGTACACATTATACCTACAGATCTAGATATTCATTTTGGAAATTTCAAATGGGAGAATATTTTATTCTCTTCCTTGCCTTTAAAAAAACATCTTGAAGTTCACTATCAGTCAATATGTTTACCTCATTCTCTATTAAGGGTGGGTGTTTTTGCAGAGTATAAATGTTTGAATTTATTTATCAGTCACCTAGCAATTAGAGAAATGTATAAACATATCATTTTATTATTATAAAATGGTATAATCTATGTGTGTTCCTACATGCATATATGTGCATATATTAATGCCGTAAGGGTGAGATTCATTCCTGCAAGTAGAACTACTTCATGTAGCTTCTACATTGAGAGATGAAAACATTGCTCTTTTTGCATTACCTTCATCCAGAACATTGCAAGGAGATCAATTTTGAAATATAGATATTGTCAAATGGCTGGCTGTCTAGGAGTAGTATCAATACATATTCCCACCAGCATCTGAAGTGGTGCTGATTCTGAATCCTCCAAATTCCACTCTCAACTCAGGAGCAGTCACATAACAGGCCTAGCTCTGGGGTCGGGCAGGGAGTTCAGATTCTGCAGCCAGACTTCTTGGGTTCAAATCCTTGAGCCATTACCCATTCAATCTACAGTTGGGTTAAATAGACAAAACCTGTAATTTTTTTTTTCTTTCCTTGATATTATCTGGGAAGACCATTAGTATCTACCTCGTAGAGTCTTGTTAAGGATTTAAACATATACAAAGCACAAAAGAATCTTGCTGGGTACACACTGAAGCACTCAGGTTGTTAGTTCTTCAAACTAAAACTTCTTCATTTTCATTGAATTTTTTTTTTAACATGAGTCTTAGGCTAAGCAGTACTATCCATGATCTCGCAGGGTTGGTGTACCGTTTACATTTGATTTTAAGAGACTTTACACTTAATAGGTAACTGTAAGAGTTGGAGAAAATAAAATGTTTTAATCCATCCTGCTGAGCTGAGGAGAGTCTCAGTGCTGCGGCTTTATTTTCGTTTCTTCAATGTGTAAGCAAGGCGAACATCATTTCATACATTTAGAAATCATTTCTTGGTCTGGGCTGCTCATTAACATTTCTCATTTTTACATTGCCTTTCCATCCTTATCCTTCAATGTGTAAAGGTACTTTTATAGATAAGGAAATTAACAATGTTGTGTCCATTAAAATCTCATTTCCCAATCCTGGATTGATATCTATGGTGGCATTTTTTCATGTAGTATTTTTCTAGAAAGATAATTTATTTGTCTATTCAGTGTGATCTGGGTTTGCATTTTTCTTAAAAATATGTGCTCACTCCAATACTGTAAAGGCAAACTTTCTCCCAGAATCCTCTGAGACTGTCTCTATGGATGCCTTACTTTATATCTTTAAATATATGCAATATATTTTGATATAAAGAGTGAGGTCAGGGGCTGGGGTTGTGGCTCAGTGGTAGAGAGCTCACCTTGCACATGCAAGGCCCTGGGTTCGATCCTCAGCACCACATAAAAATAAATAAATAAAATAAGATCTTGTGTTCAGCTACAATTAAAAAATAAATGTAAAAATAGAGAAGTGAGCATTATTTTGTTTTCTTTTTGCAGATAACTACTTAATTGTCTTCATATAATATATGAAGTAACTATTTTTCTTATTCATTTAAAATATCATATATTTGACATGTCAGCATACATGTTGTAATTTATTAATGGATACCATATTTTTCTCCACTGTTCTTCATACTAATATTTAGCATCCAAAAATCCAGAATTCAGCTTTATTATATATTTCTCCTGTTTGTAGGACTAATTTCCCTTATTATAATTCTTTATACTAATTGCTTGGCTTATTCTTTTTTAAAATTAATTTTTTAGCTGGGCATGGTGGCACACGCCTGTGATCCCAGAGGCATAGGAGACTGAGGCAGGGAGATCCCAAGTTCTAAGCCAGTCTCAGCAACCTGGTGATGCCCCTAAGCAACTTAACCAGAACACCATAACTATAGCGGCCGTGTTGTATAACAGATCTCTTGAATTTATTCCTCTAATGTAATTGCAATTTTGCATCCTTTTGACCAACATCTCCCCAAACAGCCTCCTCCCTGCCAGCCAGCCCCTGGTAGGCACCACCGGCTTCTCTGCCTCTGAGTTCAACATTTTTTAGATTCTACGTCTAAGTGGGACTGTGCAGTATTTGTTTCTCGGTGCCTGGCTTATTATACATAAGATAATGTCCTTTCTCCATGCTGTCATGAAGGATGGACTTCCTTTTGAAAGGCTCAGAGTATTCTGCCATGTATATATACCACATTTCCTTTCTCTATTCATCCACCAATGACCACTTAGAGGGGCTCTGTTGGCTTCTATGAATAGTGCTGCTACAGACCTGGACTGCAAGTGTCTCTTAGAGTTGCTGCCTCATTTTCTTTGAATGTTTGCCTAGTAGTGGGGTTGCTGGATCATTAGCAAGTTCTATTTTAATTTTTTGAGGAATCTCCATACTGTTTTCTATAATAGGTGCACTAATAGAGATTCCTACCAAGAGTTTCCTTTTCTCCATACCCTCACCACTTGGTATCTTTCTTTTTCTTATTACCGGGGATTGAACTCAGGAGCACTCAACCACTGAGCCACATCCCCAGCTCTATTTATTTGGAGACAGGGTCTCACTAAGTTGCTTAGTGCCTCACTGTTGCTGAGGCTGGTTTTGAACTTTCGATTCTCCTGCTGCAGCCTCCTTAGCTGCTGGGATTATAGGTGTGTACCACCATGCCTGGCTTATTTTTTTCATAAGAACCACTCTAAAAGATGCAAGATGATATCTCACGTAATTTTAATTTGCATTTCCCTGACAGTTATTATTAATTAGAACTTTCACTAACTATATAGAGGGCTATTCTCCCTAAGATAAATTTTATCATGGTAGCCAAAGTTTCTGTGCAGGAAAAAGCCATACTTGTCAATATCTTGGATAAAAGCAGAGTATATACTATACTTCTTTTGAAAGAAAACCGCTTAGGTAAGCAAATAGCTCTGATTTGTCAATGTCACTGAATGAAAAATGAAGGCTGTGACCTCTCAGGAAGTCTGTAGTTGTAGGGTAGTTGTTTTCAGAAAGTTAAATGACTCACAATCGGGAACCTAGAGGGAAATCAAAGGATTCTGCTGGTAAACCAGGCTTCCATTGAGAGAGTCTCCTTCAGGGCCGTGGTGAAGCTTTTCTTAAAGAACCCACAAGGGAGCCTCTTAGTTAGGTTTTCACTGCTGGGACGAAAACACCCAACAAGAACAACTTAGAGCAAAAAAAGCTTATCTGGGCTCATGGTTATAGAGGTTTAGGCCACGGTCAGCCAACTGCTTCCACTGCTCTGAGCCCGAGGTTAGCAGAACATCATGGCAAGATGTTCACCCTTCCCACAGTTACCCTCCAGTCCTTTCAATTTATTAATCCATCAAGTGGACCCATCCACTGATTAGGTCACAGCTCTCACGATCTGATCATCTCACCTCTGAATATTCCTGCTTCAACCCAGGGGATGTGAGTGACCACCTTGTATCCAAGCCACAACAGGGGAGATTTTCACTTATTACCAAGACAAAATGGGACTGAGCTGTTATATGGATTCTAAATGTGACCAAAGAACAGAATCCCTGACAAAACAGAATCTCTCACTGTGAAATTAACCAGTGAGATTCTGGAGTAGCCCTGTCATTCTTAATATCATCCTAAGTGCTTTCAAAAGTTTAGGGCATGGAATAAGGAAGAAGCTGCAAGAGCTTGTCCTTCAAGGGGTTGGGGGTCAATGATGGCATTCCACGGCCATCTTTGATTATCTCATGACACTCATCCACAGTTGCCATTTTGATTTTCCACAAAATTCCTGGGCAATTTATTCATTCAAGAGAACACAAGTGTAAGTTCAAGTTGTTTCTGCTGTGTCTCAAGGTCACAGGTCTACCCGTGGAGCTTATGTGGCCCTGACCCACATCCTTCCCTGCAGGGACTACCTCTGTGCTCCTGGTGCTATCAGGATGCAGAGGGCTCCCCCTCACACTAACTGAACTCAGATGAATAATATTAATCGAAAAATATTAACCCAAGGAGCTTTTTAAAGGTTTTAGCTTGAAAACAGAAAAAAAATGAGTAGTGCTGTGTAGATCATACATTATTAATAGAGCCCACTGACTACTGAAGTAACTTGTTGCATACTTTCTAAAAAATGCTTTCATTGTGCTAAGATAGATGTCATGCGGAGCTTAACATTTCAATCGTTTTCAAGCCTACAGTTCAGTGGCATTAAGTACATTCAGATTATGCATCCGTCACCACCAGCCATCCTCGGAACTCTTTAAATCCTGCAACTGAAACTCAGAGCATGCCTTTTAACAACTCATGAAGTGGGCGACACCCTGTGACGCCCTTCAGTTTCCGGAGCTTGGAAAGGTCACATTGTAGAGGTGTCACTTGATGTGGCACTCCTGGCTTGCACAGACCTACCTCAAAGGAATTTTTAAAGCTTGGGCTGCTTGACCTTAAATGCAGCTTAAGAAACACTTCCCATTCAATGGTTACCACTCACAGGAAAGATTCTGTCATTACTGACGTTCTTTCTCTTTGAGTTTTGCTCTGAGGTAGATTACATATGTTCAGAACTAAAATTTTTGCAGAATGCTTCATCAGGAAAAATGCAAAAAGACTGTTTCTTCACCTTCTTGGAAATCAGGACTTTGGATGCAATGGTGCAAAGATCAGGCATGGAGGTACTGGCAAGCCCAGAAGGCATATAGCTTGATGCCCAGAGTGTTCTTCATAAATAGCAGATGGCATTAGTTTCAATCATGGACAAAATATTTGTTTTTCCCTCTTGCTTCCTATTTAGGAAAAGCCCTTTCCTTCAAGGGAAAAAAAAAATATTGCCTAATCTTGAGTATTCTTTGTATGTGCACAATATACATGGATCTGTTGATAATGCGGTCAGCTTTATACAGACAATATGCCCAACTTGGCGTTAGATGAAGGGAAGGTGATGCGAAGATGTGGAGATATAGAAGGAACAAGCTGCAGTTACTACAGCCAGAAGCAGAATAAACATCAATGAAGACAGGAGATCAAATGATCACCCCTGAGCCTGGAGGAAACAGAGCTCAGGCACTGCACCTGTGTAACAAGACAGGGGCTGGCTCTGTCTGCAGACCTGCTCTCCCTCTGACTCACTGTGTCCATGCCTGTCAGGGGCGCAGGGCTTGCTGGCTACCCAGCCACCCCACCAGCTCCTCTTCTCCCAGGGTCACCTAACTGTTGCCTGGCTCAGAAGATGCACTCATTTGCATTATTGTAGAAGGACAAAGAAGCCACTAAGAGCTTTTCTGTCTGCGTGGTGCTTAGTGCAGCCTCTTCCATCGGGTCCCTGCTCACTCCAACATGATCAGCTCTTCTCTGATCCCCATCTTCATGCTCTTGGATTAGATGACCTCACCTGTGCTCCAATCAGGCCAGACCATCAAGGAGAAAATTCAGACAACTTATGCTTCCAGGGAGGTCCACCAGTGTACTTCAGGAACACACGCATGAGCAGGTATATTTAGATTTCCCAGTTTGGATGGACATACATTTTGAATCCTGGAATGGTTTGGATAAGAGGTATCCCCTCAAAGCTCCTGTGTTGACATAGTAATGTGCAGAGGTAAAATGACTAGATTGTGAAAGCTGTCACCTAATCAGTCCAACTTATTGTGAATGGACTAATTAGGTGGTAACTATAGACAGGTGGGACATGGCTGGAGAAAGTGGGTCAATGGGGGATGTGCCCAGGAAGACTGCAGCTTCCCTGTGGCCCCTTCTCCCTCCCCCCTCCTTTCTGGCCACCATGAGTAGAACAGTGGCCCTCTGCCATGATGTTCTGCTCCACCGTGGGCCAGAGCAATGGAGTTGGCCAACCGTGGACTGAATCTCTGAAGGCATGAGCCCAACTTTTCTCCTCTAATTTGATCTTGTTGGTTATTTGGGTCACAGCATCAAAAAACGGACTAACACAGATACAAAATTCTTTGAAAAGAGAGATATCTACTAAAGAGGATATTATGTGGAATACAAATGAGGGGGGAAAACACTTCTTTTACTAAAACTACTTTTAAAAAATCCTAACATGACTAACATAACTTAACAGTCATGTCTTACACCTAGACACCCTGTCTCCAGTTGCTAACAAAGGGCACCTTCTGAAAAAATGTGATATTAAGTGACTCTGTCATATAGTGATTGTTAGAGTGTACTTAACACAAACTAAGATGGCTGCGATGTCCCTAAGTCATACAGTCCAATGGTTCCACAATCACATACAGCTGTTTTGTCTAAAATTTCATTATGAGGCAAGTGACTGTATTTTCACATAATATTAATTATTATTACTGAAGGACTTAATATCTGTGGATATTACTTGTATTCCAAAGTAAAATGGTGATAAGATGACCAGTACTGAGAAATAATTCGGCTGGATTTTAATACAGATGAAAGGTAATTCTTTGAAACAAAACTTGGGAGAAGATAAAGATAAAACTTGGGAGAAGATAAAGATATCCGATGATATAATTAAAGCAAAACTCATCCTCTTTACCAGAAAGTTTAAAAGTTACAAAACAAACTCACACAATATTATTCAGGGGATACTTTTTTCTTGGCATAAAACATTTTAATGGAGCGAGAGATCCAGAACACAAACAAAACTCCATATACAGTACCAAGAAATAATGAGTCCCACAGGGAAACACACAGCAAAGGAAGAGACACGGATGAAGGATGGATGGGGTGGAAGGGTTGTGTGTATGTGTGTTCGGGCCTTGAATAAAAGAATTTTATGCAGAAGAGAATATTTATCTGAGAAATGAATCGAGGAAGTTATATATGCTAAGTTACCTAGGGAAAGATTTCAAAGGGACTGAACAGATACTACAAAAGACGGACCTCACTTGACACCTTTAAAGAGCATCCAGAAGCACAGTGTAGCACAAAATGTTATGAAGCCAGAGAGAAGCAGTGAATACAGTCAATTTTGCTTCCTTTAATCTACAAAAGTTCTTTCTTAAAAACAACTACAATTGTATGGAACACAAAATCCATGGTCATTTGCAGCAAGAATTGAAGAAAATAAAATTCCACGAATTTTGTAATTGGAAGCCATATGCAATAGTCCAGGGGAGGACTGGGAGGCAAGCCGTAGTGGTAATGGTGGAAGTGATGGAAGCTGACAGACCCCACATATTCTCAAAGGATTTGGGGTTGACAGGATACACTGATGGAGCCAATGTAGGGTGTGCAGGAATAGAGTTCACTGGTGACTCCAAGGATCTTGGCTCAAGCAGCTGGTAAATATGGCAATATTTACTGACAGGTGGATGCCCAGGGGAGATAGGTTTGGTGGTGGGGAGAGTGTGGAAGGCAATAATTTGTGTTTAAGCATGCTCATTTTCTAATTTTTTTTTGACACCCAAACAGAAAAGGAGTTTGATGCTTACAGGGAAAGCTTGAAGCCAAGTGGAAGGATTGGATAAGGATCTGACCATAGCCAATCCCAGCCTGTAGAAAATTTCATAAGGAATTAAAGACTGATCTATTTCTTTACAGGTTTGGTTCTTAAGTCTCACAGAAATAAGTGGAAAATCAACACTAGGGATGATGGCTTGTGGCTGTAACAAAATACCTGAGAAAAAATAACTTAAGGAAAGAAAGATTTATTTTAGCTCACAGCTTCTGAGGTTTCAGACCATGATCACTTGGGTCCACTGATTCTGGGCCTCTGATGAGCAGAAAGAGATGGAGGAAGGGGCTGCAGATGCATGTAATCCCCAGGAGCATATCCTCAAGGACTCACTCCCTCCATCCAGATCCCACCTCCTACAATAATCACCACCTTCAATAGTTCATTCAGCTATGAACCCAACAATGGATTAATCCATTCATGGGGCCAGAATCCTCCTGATCCAATCACTTTTCAAGAGCCAAAGCCTTTGGGGGACATTCCAGATCCAATGCATGACACCTTGACACCTGATTTGTTTCAGATTCAGACTGTTCTTCTTTCAGATTTTAGGAAGGTCCTATACTGCATACACCAAGCATCAGTGACTAGGCGGAAATCTTACACATGGCTATCTCTGCAATAAAACACATGGATATTCCCATTAAGCAGGATAAATAAAGAACATAAACAGCCCCCAAAGTTGGAACATTCAGATTTTGTTGCTATGTGAGTTTGGGTTTTATCATTTTAATCGCTCTGCTTCTAGAATTAGGCACTGCAGAAAAGCAAGTGTGGATCTTTAATAATAGAAAACATTAGTGTAGCTAATGAATAGACCCAGACCCCAAAAATTAAAAATCCATTAAAAAACAGGATAAGGAGAGCATCCAAGAAATACACGAGGTTGGAGAATAAATTTTTAATGTGTCCTTAACATAAAAATAAAATAAATAGGCTTTTTAGAAGAGATCTGGAGACACATTCTGTTTTCCTGCGAGAGGAAGGTTAATGCAATAAATCTAAGGCAAGCACTGCACCCAGGCTGAATCTGTGCTGGAAAAAAATGATAGTAAGTTTACAAAAACATGCAGTTTTCTTTAAGCCATAGTGTAAATAATTTTATACATAAAAACCAAATCTCTTTAAGCTAACTTATTTTAACTCCATTCATGAAATCTAGAATTGTTGCCTAGATAAATGGTGAAAGCTCATATAAGATATGCAATTTATTATTACAGCAGCAATGACAAGACTATATAACAGCCAATATCAACTCATCCTTTTAAGAAAATGATAAACCTAAGACAATCAGTGAATTTTACTTCTCAAAAAGTAACAGAACAGAACACACCAGAAAGGCCACACTCATCAAGAAGATAATCGTGATTCAGCTTATATTTTCCTAGAAGATATTATTAAAGTCTACCAATCTCTTATTTACTAAAAGCAAGAATGGATGACTGAACAAGGAAAAGGTCCCTTGGATGCTGAGGTAGGTGGAGAAACTCAGCTATCTGCAGAGGTATTTCATAATTCAAACGTGAGACCCTCGCTCTTGGCTATTTTACAACTTTCATGAAACTCCTCAGTCTCTCCATCTCTGTATGGCCAGTCCTCTTGCATCTCAGAGCTCATGTTATTCTGCTTTCTAGGACACCTACCTTCATCACTCTGCAGCACTCCAAACACTCTCTTCAAGGCCTGTCTAAGCTCCATTCTGCAGTCCCTGGGGTCTGTGTCTTGTAGGTGAACACCCAATAATCATCTCTAGGCTGGTCTGTGGGTTCCATCTCTTTAACATTAACTTTGGTTCACCCTAAAATTCTGTGCAGTCAGAGTAGGCACTGAATTTATTAAATGGTGACAATTTGTAGGTCAGAGGGATGGAGGAGGAAGGGCGAGCCATGACAAAGCCCTGCCCTCAAACACTTCTTGGATCAAAATGGCAGGAGTAACCAGATCCTCACAGTACCACGGGTCCTAGTTTTAGTGCAACCATGTCCTAGACAAGAGCAGGGCTGGGAGAGACTACTGTCAGTGTGGTTGCTCAAGAAAGGCATCCTGGGAGAGGATGAATCCCACTCATTAATTCAGAAAACATCTGCTGATGTTCTGGTCTCTACATGGAAGAGTTATACTCCATAGAATGCACTTATTTCCTAGAGCCATTAGAACAAAGTACCTCACACAAAGTAACTAAGCTCCTAGAGGCCAAAAGACGGAGCTGACCACAGGGCAACTACCTCTACAAGCACTTGGGAAAGACCTGTTCCACACCTGCCCACCTCCTAGCTTCTGGAGACCTCAGTGTTCCTTGGCTTGTAGACGTCTTACTTCCTCTTCATGGAGGTTTCTCTCCCTCCATGAGTGTCCATCTTTGTGTTCAAATGTCTTCATTTAGGAGGAGTAATTGGATTAAGACCAACCCTACTGACCTCATTTTAATGTGGTTGTAAATAACCAATTTCCAAATAAAGTCACCTTTCAACACACTGTTAGGATTCCAGCATGTGTTTTGGAGAAGCACAAGTCAACCCAAACCAGAGATGCAGAAAGACACTGTGAGTTCAGAGGACGCTCACGCTGTGATGTGCCTTCAGGAAAGGAAACCAGTCACTCCAGTGAAGCTCAGCTCCGCCCACAGGGGATGGGATGGTGGGGACTGGCATTTGGTGCTACTTACACTATTTTGGATTAATACGGACCTTATTCTTCACATTATTTCTCCCTAAGCATATAACCTTTTAGACTAAGAAAAAAAAAAGGGAAACAGAGAAAGAACGGAGGGGAGACAGAAGGTGTTGGTTTTAGAATATCTCTTTTATAGGGAAATCGTGCCCAACCTTTTAAATAGCCTTCATCAATGCAGAGCAAGATTTCAAACACATCTGAGTTACTTCCAAACCTTAGGTACCAAATTATTTTTGCAATATATTTCACTTAGTTAAATACACAATAAGTTAAATATTCACAAAATTAAAACAAAAATTATTCCTCCAAAAAAGGCTTTGAGACATAATCACCAATAGAAATGCCACCACCGTGAGGAAATTCAAAGTTTTCTGGAGGATCTCACTGAGATCTACAGCCTGGAATTTCTCAATGTATCTACATAATAAAGAAAACACGATTTTTCAAGTTCAAAGCCTGTGTTCTTGAACTTGTCCTACATAGACAAACTGCTCATTCATTAAATTTTAAAACTTCAGTATCTTTCAGAAGCATGAGATTAAATCAGAGAAAATGAAAGAATAAATTCAATATACTAATGTGAAATCATGCAGAGGCAATGCTAAAATATATTATTCAACAAAACGAGGAAAATTACATATGATTTGTATTATTCTTAATCTTCCACACTACTTAAGGTATAGTAACAAGAGGCTCTTTCAATATTTTCTTTGAAATAGGCAACCTGCTTTCACATAAATTTTTTTTCAAAGTAATCCTTAAAATCCTTTTTCTCAATAGAAGTATCTTTTGCAAATATCTTTCCCCATTCTCTAGGTTATCTCTTCATCGTTCACTGCTTCCTGTGTTGTATGGAAGCTTCTTAGTCATAATCTGATTTTTCTACTTGTAGTTTTGTTGGTTGTGATTTTGGAGTTTTCTCCAAAATATCCTTGCCCAAACTAATACCCTGATTTAGTTACTATTCAGTGCATAGATGTATCTAACAGACTGTATTTCCTAAATATGTGTAATTGTTATGTGTCAATTGAAAACAAAATAAAAAGTGTACATGAAAACTGTTTCTCTTTATGGGTTTGCAGCAACGAGTAGTGATTCTTATTATTGGAAAACATACCCAGATGTTCTCTTCTCGTTGATATTGCTTCCAGTTCCTCCCACTGTCACTGAACATCAGGAGGTAGCTGGTCACCCAGTCAGAGCTCCCGTATCAGCCCTGGGTGGCCACAGCCGTGACCTCCATTCTCTCTCCAAGGTCAATCTGCAGCCATTGGTATTTATTTGACACAAGTGGGGTCCATCCACCAGCTCCTTTTTTGAGGCAGAAAAAAAGAAGGAGAATGGTAAGGAGGAGGAGGAAATAACTTAGCATACCTGTTCCTGGAGTAGCAAACAGTCAGCTTAGAAGTCTACATAAACTTGAGAAAATCATAGATTCATGTTAGAAAAAAGAAACTGAACGCGGATGAACTCTACATTGTCTTCACATTTAGCTAGATGACTCCTGCCATTCAGGGGGTCCCAGTGAGTGGAGGAAGTGTCTGATGTCATGTGGGCAGCCAGTTCATCATTCCCGTCATGCCTGGGGGACCAGTTCTGTCCTCTGTCAAACACAAGAGACTAAATTCCTACAGTAAGGCACAGTATTTGGCATTAAGTAAATGAAAATAGTCAAAACACAGTCCTTGCGCTCAGACTGCCTACAGTCTAAGCAGACACCAGTTCAAGGGGCTGGTGGCTGGTGGCTGGGCTCTGGGATAAAGCACCTGTTTTGCATTCAAGAGGCCCCATGTTAGATCTTGAGTGTCACAAAAAATAAAAGGGATTTCAAACTACAGAGTACTTGTGAACAGATCTCATTTATACATGGAATTTAAAGAAGTAGATCTCAGAGGTAGAGAATAGAACAGGGTCACCAGGGACTGAGGGTATGTGGTGGAGAGACAATGGTAAAACCTGAAAATTAAAAATGAATGAACAGGTCCAGAGCAGGGAGTGGAGGAGGGAGTCCCTGGCAGGGCTGTGGGCTCTCTGGCTGTAGCACAGGGAGACAGGGAGAGCCCCAGGGAGTGCCTGTGTCTTACACAATGAGAAGTCTGCCAAGTATCATGAGTCGAGGAGCACAGAGTCTGCCAGGCACAGAGTCAAGATTCTGATCTTTTTGTTGTGACAAAGGTCACACTTTTGGAACCAAGAATAGCAATGGCTGGTGAGGTCTTACTGATGTTTGTCATTTTTCTGGTCAAATAAATAAAATGGGAGATATTTCAGAACTACTATTTCTTTAATAATCAGCATTCTGGACACTGCTATTTTCTAACTCAGGGAATGTGTCTTTTTATTAGGGATTATTTTTATAATTATACCCTAATTTGTAAAGTATTCAATACCATGTCCAGCATAATGTGAAGGTTCAAAAAAGCTTGTTATTGTTGTAACATAACTGGGAAAAGAAATGAATGAGGGGATGATATTACACCATTATATGATGGGATGTAGGAGTGCAGAGAAATGTATTTATAGGCACCTCTCTGGATTTATAAGCACAACTTAAATACTATGTGCTTAAGAGCTCAAAATTTTACAGATTCTTTAGAATTCAGATTCTAAGATTTCTTTTCCAATTTTTTTTTTTTGGTAATCAATCTTTGTTCAAAATATTTTCCCCTTGAATGTACCGTAAGCACAAACCTTTTTGATCCAGACTCTGAAGATATATATGTGTATATATGTATATATATATATGCACACACATATATTTATGCATATGCTTACAGATACTGATAGATAGATGGTAGATGGATGGATGGATAGATAGATAGATATGGGGGGGGGCGTTGCTTTGCTTTTTATTGCTATGTACTTTAACTTGAAGATCCTGGGAGGTAGCCAGGCATGGTGGCACACACCTGTAATCCCAGCAGCTCTGGAGGCTGAGGCAGGAGAATCAAAGCAAGCCTCAGCAAAAGTGAGGCCTTAAACAACTCAGTGAGAACCTTTTCTAAATAAAATCCAGGTAAGCTGCTTATCTCCTAAGGCTACCTTTGGAATTAAATGACAAAATTCCTGTAAAGCGAACTCTGTGCCTGATCCAAAGCTCTCAATGGTTCACTAAATAAGAGATGTTGTGCAAGAATGGAAATGGGTAGGTAGTGCTCTCTGACCACCTGAAAAATGAAGTATGCTGGGAGGATCAGGAGTGGGGAAGAAACCATGGGAGCAGTTTCCACTGAGGTGCACATAAGGTGTCCCCCAAACCCTTGCACTGTCTCTGGCAGGGACAAATGCAAATTGTGCTGCAGATCATCCAAGATTCAATCTTCCCTCATGTAAAAGAGCATGCTGTGTGAATGGAGGATGATCCCCATGTGCAGAAGGACACCCACTGTGCCCACCTCCTACCTGTGAGTGTCAGAAAAGTAGGGGAGACTTCAGTGGCCCATTGTGCAGAGTTGGCCGCCAGTAAGTCACTGTCTTCTAGACAACATCCCAGACTCTTTTATTGGGGGAGATTGGAGATGGGTACCAGGGATGGAACTCAGGAGCACTCAACCAGTACCCTTTTTTATTTTGAGACAAGGCCTCCCTAAGTTGCTGAGTCTCCCTAAGTTGAACTTGTGATCCTCCTGCCTCGGCCTCCTGAGCTGCTGGGATAACAAACTCTTAATAGCATATTATTTTGAAGGTGCTGATGGGACATGGAGGTCCTATGTGGATGCATAAAGTATGTAATGTAGGTTTGGAGTGGAGTCGGGTACTCCGGAAGTGAGGGAAGTGTGACACTCCATCCTCCTGGTCAGACAAGGCCCAGGATCCTACAGTGGATGCACAGTAAGAGTGAGCGTTTATCTGCTGGCACTTTCCTGATGAGATCTACCAGATCCCTGAGGTTGGGATTTGGATGTGGAACAACACCAGAAAGCTCCTGTATTGAAACATCGTCCCGATGAAGGATTAGATAGGAGGTGTCCCTCCAAAGCTCAGGTGTGAGACAATGCCATAACTTTCAGAGGTGAAACAATTGGAAGGAGAGCCTTAACCTCATCAGTGCATTGATCCTCTGATGTGGATTAGCTGCATGGTAACTGTAGGCAGTTAGAGAGTGGCTGGAGGAGGTAGGCGGTCAACCCAATGGATTAATAGTCATCCAATGAATTCATTGTTAGGTATTTTGTTCACTATGATGTGAAGCTAACGTACCACTCTCTCCCAAGTCCACGTAAAGTTTAATAACTGTGAAATCCTTCCACAGTTCACCTAACTAGCAACAAAGAGTCTCAAAGGTACAAACTTACTGAAACTGCATTTCTTTTCCTGTTTTTTTTTTAAACAATTGTTTCAAAGAATAGTTGGAAAAAGGCAAAAGAGATGCTATTAACCAATCCCTCTCCCTGATATTATTGTACATTGGGAATTTTATACATTTCACTTGAGACCTCAGAGGAACTATTAAGTATTTTGGATTTTTTTCCCCTTGTCATTAGCTAGCATTGATGATATAGTCCATGTTCTTTAATTGTATATCTTTGTTAAAAAAAAATTCTGTATTTTCATTCCCTCTCACCCCAGGTCCAGAAAAGTAATCAACACAGAAACACATGTGGAGAAGGAGAAAGGGAAAATGAATCAGCCTGTTCCTGGTGTGCTGCTCTGGGATCATGAGTTATCATTAGGAGAAAGAGAAACCCTGGTCATCCCTGTCCTCTGTCACTCACAGTTTGCTAGATTGTTTTAATAAGGGCACTCCTGCTCACAGACAGCAATACATTCCAGTTACTCCATTGTACCTGTGCCAAGAGGCAGTATTCATATGCAAATCAGCCATCCTGTTCAGCCACTAAGATAAAGTAAGGAACCCTGGAATTAGAAGAATTGCACCAGGTGTGGCAGCCTCAGGAAACCTGCAATCCCAGCTGGGCTTCAAGGATGTGTTGCTTTGCAGGTGACTCAATTACACAATGAATAGTCCTGGTGGGAAATAGAAAATCACTGTCCCGCCGAGCTGGTCTAGTTGCTTTCATTAAAGGCAGTTTTGGTGGTTGGTGATGAAGGCCACACTGGAGTCATGGGAAAAAAAAAAAGTTGGCTGACTCTACCAACGGGTGTGTGGCAATTGCCCTGTCATCTGTCTCTGGAACAAAGTTGTCCTTTGTTGTTTAGTTAATTAGTTGTCCTTTGTTGTTTAATCAATTATTTTTTGGCATTGTAGTTGTTTTTGTTTAAAACTGTAGAGCCTGGAGTGCGGCTCTGTGGTAGAGAACTGGCCTGGCATGCACATTCTTCCCCCTCACCACACACACAAATAATAAAACATTAAAAGGACAACACTAACCACTCTCATAGGATTGCAAGGAGAACCATGGGGTCATTGATGCTAAAGCACTTTGGAACTGAAAATTTTTATACAAATGTGATGTCATATTCAATTTTTGTTTTCTTTAAATTAAAACTAATGAAAGTGTTTGTGCGAATGGTAGAGTCAAGATTACACACCAAACAATTCCACATAACCTGGGAGCATCTTTGCATAGTCTATTTGATGGTCACTAGGGCTAAAGACACCTAGAAGGCACTGGGCATGTGCCCCCAGCTCAACTCCTAAGCTCATCACTGGCTCCACTCCTCCTCTTCACCCTCCTCCCTCCCCTGCATTCTGGCAGGACAATGCATCTGAGCTAATTGAGGTGTCACAAACACTCAATGGAACTATAGGCAGACAGCTCAGCCTGTACTCAATCCTTAGAACCTGTGATGATCAGAATGTCACCCCACCCATTCATTAGGTATGTTCTGACAGGTGCATTTCACTACCTGAATGAGATTAAGCAAAGTCCAGGAACTAAAGATTTCCCTCCTGATTGCTATCATGTGATGAACAGCAGAGGCTGCTTTTTAAAGGGCAGTTATTTGGTGAAGACTGACTTGGGGACCACATCAGGAATGCTGAGATTCACTACCATTTTGTTTCTAAATGAGCACATGACTTGGCACTTGTTTCATCCAAGATTTTCTCCATTGTTGCACCTCAGAGCTCTGAGGAAATGTTTGAAATTTTGCCACTTATTTTGCAATGGAAATGGAAAGAAGAGAAATGAAAAACAGTGAGGCATGCATTGTGTGCTGAGAATGCTACCAGGTATTTCCATCCACATTATGATTTTTTATTTCTAAAAGCATCCAGTGATTCAGCTTTATTGCATCCATTTTACTAATGAGAAAATATTAAAGCAATTAATTTACATACATGTAAATAGATTATTTTAAAAATCAGCTCCTCTTTCATTTTTTTAATCTCATCCAGGAACATATTCACATGACTTATCAATCACTTAGTGCTTTTTGTTTATAAATAACCTGGATGAATTTGATCGCTATTTTGTAAGTTTTCTGTCTGGATAGAAAATCACATTTTACTACCTGAAAGTGTGAAAGAACAAGTTGAGTAGAAATCCCTCAGCAGAAACCATAATTGCTTCTAGTTAAAATAAAATAAAAATCCCCATGCCTACAGTACATATAAGAGGTGGCACTGTAAGAACGTAGTGACTTTATTAATAAGGGAAGTTATGCAGAAGTACCTCATCCTCACCATCACCATCTCCATCACCACCATCATTACCAGCACCATCACCATCATCATCACCACCACCATCACTGTCAACACCATCATCACCATCATCCTATGCATTTCTCAACCTGTTATGAGTACCAGGACTAAAAGCTACCCAGGAACACAAACTATAAATAAACAAAGTAAACATACAAAGCTAACTACCAGTAGGGGATTCCAGCAATCCATCAAATAAATAATTAAATTGATCTTATCACAAAGAGATAATTTCCTATAAGAGAATTAATTGTTTCAAATGAGATTTTATCCAAATATGTTTGCTTTTTTCCTCATGTAATTGACTCTTAATACATTGCAGAATCATTACAGATTTCAGGTGTTGCCTGTGGGTAAACAATGAAACAGGAGAGATGAGAGTGGGTCCATCACCACTCCTACATTCCAGTGTGATTTTTAAGTATTTCTAGGGTAGGAGTAGGGTGGATTTTAAGTGAACTTCCTTATCCCACTTCTGAGATTTATGGGCTTTGAACTCCAAAGTTTTTTTGTCAGTAAGTATGCCTTTTTGTTGAGGTAATTTAAACATTTCCTGAGGCCTGATTTCATTATATTTTTTTTTTAAATGAAGCTCTAACCAGTCATGTGCAGAATTTCAAGAATTACAGTCTTTTTAACCAAGTAAAATATACACTTATCCTGCCAGAGAATCTATCTTTTCACTCTGGTCTTCTTTTAGCTACTTTTTCTTCAACCTTGGAAGACTGATGTAGGAAGAACATTCAACCTCCCAAAAATATGTTCATTAGGAAGAATTACACTTACCTATGGCTCAGATCTCAGGGTGTATGGAACAACTTGCAGAATTTAGTATCTTACAAAATGCATTTATACCCTCTGATAGCCTGAAAATTAACAAATAATAGATGAAGCAAATAAAAATTGAAGAGAAGATGATAAACTTAAAAATTAACCATACAATCATATTAAATATAAATGGTATAAACACTGTTAATTAAATGTCAGTGGTGTCAGATTAGATCCATCTATGTGCTGCCTACAAGAACTATACTTTAAAAATAAAAACTCAAATAGGTGAAATGTATACAAATGGATAAAAGATATCATCATGCTAACACTAATCAAAAAATATACATATATGGATTGATGTATTAGACAAAGTAGATTCCAGAGAAAAGTTATTGCAAAGGATAAAGAAGAACATTTCATAATAAAAAGATGCTCATTTGTCAAAAAGTTCTAATAATCCTATACATGTAACAACAGAGCTTCAAAATACATGCAGCAAACCTGATGAAACTGAAAGAAACAGAAAAATCCACAATTATAGTAAGAGACTGTAGTATCCTTCTCTCAATGATTGGCAGAACAGGAAGGCAGAAAAGAGCATAGAGACATCACTATCAACCAGTATGATTCTTTGATATTTATGAAATATTCCATCCAACAATAAAATAAATAGTATTTTCAAATTCACTTGGAAGTTTCAACGAACTAGACCATATTCTTAATCATAAATACGCTCAATAAATTTAAAATGATTTAGTTAATGCAAAGGATATTGTCTGTGATATGCAACATATTTAAATTAGAAATCAATAAAGATCTTTGGAAATTTGAGAAACATTAAGAAACTTAACTACCAGACTAAATGATCCATGAATCAAAGAAAAAACTAAAAGAGAAACCAGAAAATATTCTAAATGGAATGAAAGTAAAAATACAACATATCAAAATCTAGGAAATGCAACTTCTAAGCATCTGTCCAAAGAAATAAAGAGCTACAAGGAGTCTCAGTCCCACCTGTTATGGTCAGGTTTGTAAATTGCTGACACCTTCCCAGAGCAGGCTGGTGGGACAGGGAGAAATCCTCAGGCACCTCAGAGGCTAGGGGTGTGCACCCTGTTGTAGGTCTTTCCTCCACTGGGCATTGACGTCAACTCACAGGTCCTCCATGGAGAGCCCCACTGGGCACTCAGAAAATACCAGAAAGAGCCCCTGAGGGTTAAACCACTCAGCCTTCATCCTTCCCCATCTCTGCTGCATCTTGGTTTTGAGGTAGGTGTGGTTCCATTCATCTCTGTATCTGTGTGTAATTCAATAAAACCGCCATTGTGCCTTTTTCATACACTCACTGTGTATAGGATAAGATATGGAATCTCAAAATGTCACTTGAGCAGGCAAGGAAGGCACCTTTCTTTCCTATTTAATGCCATCTGGTATCATGCAAAGAAACTCAAGGGCAAAATGCTCAAAAAATAACAATTTCAGTGAAGAATAAATCTGTCTGTATGTGATTCATTGTTCAGTCAACTATAAGTCTCAGTCCATTCTCTTCCAAATATTTACATTTCCCTAAGTATTAGGCTGTGGAAGTAATTATAGTTTGTAAAGTCACAGGAACACTTTGTATGAGATGATACATGCACTTATTAATTATTGCATGGAATGTGGTGACATCTCAGTATGTGCTCTAAATATCATCATAACGTAAGCGCTGTTGACAAATAATTCAACAGGTAATGCACACTAGGGAAAATGCAATTCCACCAAGGTTGTCCTATTGAACTCTTTGTGGGAAATAATGACCACCTCAAAAGAATCCAACTGCCAAGCACGATCGTGAAGGAAAGTGGGCCAATCTCCATCACATGCTGCAGAAATTCAAGAGTGCCTCATATAATGCTGACTTAGTGACTAAGGTAGCTGGTTACAGAACCCACTGTGGTGTTTTACCAGCTCCTGTTATTGGCCATGGTTCTTTTAGGTCAGCTCTGTGGCACAAATTAAACTCCCATTCAGCAAGTCGGCATTATTTTAAAATCACTGGCTTTACAGGAAACAGTAAAGAAAGTACAGAGACATAACATGTACTCATCTTCTACTTTTCCCCAACAGTTACAACTTATATAATTATATGAGAATATCAAAACCAGGAAAATAATGTGTCTGTGGAGTTCTGTGACACTTTGTGACATGTCGAGAATCCTGTCACCACCAGCACAATTAAGAAAGAGACCCATCTGCTTGCCACCATGCCCCTCCTCGTTGTTACTCTTTATAGTTAAGCAGCAGCCACTCATTTTGACCCATCTGTGCGATCCTTCCTCTATGCCCCAGATTATCACTTTTTTTCCCCGTTCCTCAGATCCTCAGTTTCCTAACTGGTCCTCCTTCTCTTCTCCATTTTTTTTCATTCTTATGTTTGTTTGCTATATATCATACTGTTTTAGAAACATATGTAGCTGGAGCAGTAGGGCAAGGATATGTACTATCTTTCCAGAAGCAGAAGGGGCAATACCATTAGTAATCCAGTCACCTGTGGTAAAGAGGAAGCTTCCTGTTGGAGCTCACATCTGTGCTAAGTATTGCACGACAGCTGAGTTATCATGTATATCACTGGATTTTTTCGAATAAGGAAAAGTAAAGGGAGAAAATTTCATAAGAAAGAATGCATGGTGTGGAGGCCTAGAAAGGAGTGTGATGACTTTCCTCTGTGGGAATAGCTTTCAAAGCTAAGGAAACGTAGTTCCTTTCATATTATTGCTAAATATAATATAATATTGCTGTGGTCATTTAAGTCTTAGAGTGGACATGCAACCCAGAAATTCCACTCCATGGAAATATGCATCCACTCTAAAATTTGAATGTTCATAGCAACATTACTCATACCAGAAAAAAAGTAGAAGCGACTCTTATGTACATCACGAGTGAATAGATAAACACAATGTGGCATAGCCGTAAGTTAATTACTATTTAACAAAGAGATGCCTCACAAAACCATGGAGTCTTACACTCAGTTCTGTCTTGAAATATTGCATTTTGCAGAGCAATGGAAACTTCTCATAGGCGGAGGCCACATGCTATAAGAAACCAGGTCAGGGTCATTTCCTACAATGTAAAGATTTTTCTTTTGTTTAGTAACTTGATTTTTAGGTACAGTGCTAAGTTTTCAGTAGGAGTTATCACTTCTAAAGTAAGAAATACATATCTCAACATTGAATGACGACGACAAATATCCTGAACCATTCTGTGGATAGTGGTTTATTTGAATCATGGCCTCTGACTCCCTCAGGGATAGCTTTGGGCTGACAAAGCTGCCTGTTTGAAGTTGCAGGTCAAGATGCCCCAGTTGCTATGGTGATGTGAGGTCCCTGTGGGGTGCTACACGTGAAGCTGTGGGGCTGTATCTATTTTGGCCTTGAGTTCAGTACCTTCTCCCAGGGATAGTGAATTCTGAGCAAAGCAAGATGACCCTAATGTCTTGCTAGCCCTGTGCCCTTCAGATTGTCTGCTTTGCTGAAACTTCCCCACAATTAACCTTTCAATGTTACCAACTTGCCGAGCTAGCTCTGAGTCAGCCAGGCCTCACCAGGGCTTGTCTACCCACCTGGCCCCAGCCTTTTATCCATGTCTGTTTGTCTTTTCTTCATGCCCCATTGCTCCTACACAGCCAGGCATGAAGCCTCAGCACCATTCACTTCCCTCTTTAATTGGAAGCATTAGGCAAATATTTTCTCTGCCTCTTCATCACCTAGAACCCAGGCAGTGTTTTAAGGAAGCATGATTGTGGGCACACATCTACATGGTGATGGATGAGAACGGAGGAGGAAAATACCCAGTGTGTCTCCATTTGCTTTGTGTTTGCAGGAAATCACTCAGGCTTCTGGATTTTCCCTTTTGATGAAACTAATTCCTATGCAATTCTAATTTCCAACCTGACCTACGGGCCTGCCATTCTCTGGCTGGACTCTTCACATCAGAGCTCGTGGTTTTCAGTATGAAAGTGCTCCCTGAGTCCCTGATAAAGGATTGCCTCTGGCTGTGAAGGAGAGTTAAGGCAGCTCTTATTGGTGGGGAGAAAAAGGACAAAGCACACACACATGCTTTTGCCTATGCAGTTTCAAGTTGTTTCTGGCAAGACTATTCATTTCATCTCGGCTCCTGCCCCACCTTGTCACACTGACAGGAGGGTGTTCAGTCACAGAAATGGAAAGCAGGCTCCAGGAAAATGCTACTGAGAAAAATCCAATAAATGCTCACAATTAAAGGTATAATGATCATAAAAATTATAATTTTGATAAGCAAATAGGATAACTGAATACCAGCATGTATTAATGTTTTATTTTTGAAGCTTTTAAAGATGTACATAACCTGAAATTGCATAGTTTGCTTAAGGATATGATTAAAAAGAATGAAAAAGAGAGCTCAACTGTTTTCTTTTCTTTTTCTCTTTTTTTTTCCTTTTCTTGTTTGTAATCTACCATCATATTTTAGGAGTTTTGGTTTTGTAAAAAAAAATAGCAATTTCCCATTCTAACAACTACCAATATAAATTCAATGACACCAAAGTCAGGTTTTATGGTTAATCTCAAATTTTTAAGAACTTGAGATGGAGCTGGGAGATCGCACACACATACGTACACACACCCAGACACACACACACACACACACACCCAGACACCACACACACCCAGACACACATGCAGTTATTTGTGTACATGTATTTAACACCTATCAATTTTGCAAAATTAAGTAGGCAAAATTAATCATACAATTGGGATTAGCTTTTCATCCCTTTGTGTTTCTTTGCATAAAGAGGTAAGGGCTGTGCAGATTCTAGATTAGAATGAAATACATACATTCCCAGACTTCAAGTCAGGAATTTCGAAAAGAAATGTGAACCAATTTCAACTGTGACTACTATAAATTAGGAGTATGAAAATCATATTTATGGCTGTTAATGCTTTCAAGAACCACTACTCTTTACATTTGTTGGGTTATAATTACTATCTCTTTGACAGTATTCATCGATGAGGAATCTGATAGGAAGATGAGCAGACTGTGGGTGAGTCAGTCACACCAGGACCCTGTGGCTTGGGTACATCCTCTTTGGCCCAGGTGGCACTATTCTCTCCCAATCTTCCCACTCCTAAGTCATCCTTTCTACAAAGCCTCAAAGACTTCTGTCTTCTTGTGGCAACTCTTTTCTAAAATGTATTTTACATTAATTAATCCAATGTTTTGAGTGCCTGAGTCATCGTTTGAATTCAGTTTCATATCTATTGATACCTTAAACCATAAAAGTCCCTTATTATGGCTTAACGGAAATCACAGATCAGTTAACTATTTTTGCACTCATTAGAGGTATCTTCCTACAGCTTTTCCCTAATAGGAAAGAAGGAGTGATGAGATGGTACACATGAACTTCTTCATGGAAGAAAGGTAAGAAGAACCATGTTCTTTAAGACTCCATAATGAACTTTCTAAATCAATCATAGTTTAATTACTTTTTTAACTTTAGTTCCATGATCTTCAAGACCTGAACTAAGCAGCTCCTACCTTAAAGGCCAATCAACAATTTTAAAAGCAATATAAAATTTCTTTTATATTATCCAAGGAATCACCAGCACAATCATCATCATCGTCATGTCCATTTTGTCCTCCTGAACCAGAGGAAGATTGCTACATCCACTGACATTCACAAAGATCAATGGGACCATGGAAAGGGTCCTGAGTTAGCTAGTTCTACACAGAAAATATTCATATACATTCCACTGGTGGCAATAATCCAAAATGGTGATGATCTACAAAACATGAGGCATAAATTTAGAATTCAGTATTCAGTGAAGTATTAAATAAAATAGTGAAGAGCTCTTCAGGTTGGTAAATACAGTGGCAACTTTAAAACTCTTTATCTGATTGGCACTCCTGATACAATTAATTAAAAGGCACAAAAGTGAATTTCATTTCTGACTCAGAAGTTAAAACTGTCACAGCTACTTCATAATTAAACTGCTTGCAATATTTTTCTGTTTTTTTTTTTCATTTTAATATTTATTTATTTATTTATTTTGGTTGTTATTGCTGCTTTCAACATAGAAATCCATTAATCTTATTCTTAGGGCTTTTTCTGATAGATTTGTTTTAAGTTGCCAATGTCACATCACCAGCAGTGTAGTGACCAACTTAAATGAAACCATAAGGAAACTGGGTCAATGTAAACTAGTTGTACATCATAAGAGCCCCATGGGCTGCCATAACCTAATGGAAAAAGCTTTTTCAGGGTTTTGACATTTCTTTGATTACAACTGACATTATTTGGCATTAATTTGTGTTTTATTCTGAAGCTTTCTAGCACATCAGTATATATTATTTCATATTTGCTTTTTGCAAGGCTCTGGGCTAGAAGTTGTGACAGCCATAATAGGCTTAATGGCTTTTATTCCTACTATCATTACTAACAATTATTTTTTTTCTTCAGAAGCACTTAATAAATACTAGGCTGTGTTGGATCCGATTTCATATGCTAATTTTATATTGTGGTAAAATATACCTAACATAAAATTTGCCATCTGACCTATTTTTAAGTTCATGGATCTAAGAGATCTGATAGTCTGAAGTACCTTCTTGTTCTGCCACCATCAACACTATCCATTTCCAGAACTCTTTCATCTTCCCAAACTAAGACTCTGTACCTGTTGAAGAGTAACCCCATTCCTAGCTCTTGGAAACCACCACTCCACTTCCTGTCCTGATGAATTTCACTACTCTCCATACCTCATGTAAATGGAGTCATACAGTATTTATCCTTGGGGACTTGCTTATTTCACTTAGCACAATGCCTTCAAGGTTCATCCATGTTGTAAGACTGTATCAGAATTTCCCTCTTTTTTGTAGCAGAATGGCATACCATTGCATGCATGTTGTTTCTTGTTTCTCTGTTCATCCATCAAATGAATGATTGGGTTGGTTCGACCTCTTGGCTGCTCTGAATAAATCTGCTGGGAACACTTCTGTACCACATCCAAACTGCTTTAGGTGTGTTCATTTGTTTAATCCTCACTCAGTTTAACTATCTCATAAAAGGTGCTCTTACTAATTCCATTTTATATTTGAGGAGACAAAAATGCAAGGAAATAAATCCATTGATCCTAAATCGCACAGATTGTAAGTGGTAGCATCAGGGTTAAAATAAAAGCAAACAAAAAACCAGAACCATTTGACTCCAAGCTTATTCCTAATCATGTAGGATAAGATGGCACTCTTCCCTCAGCAGATCTAGAAGAAGAGCAATAAAAACCATGTAAACACCCAGTCTGCATGCTAGCATGTGATAAATGGTATGAGAGTTTTTTGAGGAAAAGTGCTGGACATATTTAATTTGCAGGGGTCAATAAATATGGCTGGCAGCCCAAGCCTACATGATGACCTGCTTCCATGACCAGAGAACTAAGAATTGTTTTAAATTTTAAAGTGGTGCATGTGGGGTGGGCAGAGACTAAGAAGAAGGGGGAAGAAAGGAGAAATAAAGCAGTGATCCTAAAAGCCAAAAGCACTTTCTCACTCTTTAGGGGAAAAAAAAAAAAGCTAGCTGACTCCTGTTTTAAAAGGATGGTGAGATTCTTTTTGGTGGGGTGATTAGGAAATAGAAGGCACTTCACCCAGGTCCTAAAGTAGAATTTTAAAAAGTTGAAATGAGAGTTGGTCCTGCTGGGGGATTCTGGTAAACGCTGGGGCCCCAATGACAGAAGGATGCAATTCAGGCTGCTGTGAAATGAGGTGGTGAGAAGGGAGCAGAGGTCCCTCAGAGGGAAGGGTGGGAGGAGCCAGTGTGGGGGGGTCCCTCCCACAAAGGTAAGGGAATGAATGCTCCACCTCTTAACCTTAGGAGTGTGTGCCATACAGAGGGGTCCATAAATTCAGGAATTTGGAAAGAATACTCACCACAGTTTTAATCTTAGAAAATGAACCAAGGTTTCATAAAAATTGTGAGTGATGTCAAGGATTAACTCATGGTGGTGAGAAAGAAATCAATATTTGCAAATCCTAACCAAATTACCTACATGGAGCTCAAGGATGGGTGGAAGTGAATTCACTGCATTACCCTTTGTATCTCTTATGCAGAAAAATCTAATTTAAAGCTACAGGTCCCTGGGGATGGCCTGGTGGTTTTCTCAGATGATTCTGGATAAATACAGACATCAGAGCTGTCCACATTCAGCAGACAAATTTTCAATTGACTCGAGTGGCACATATCAAATCTCAAGTCTGGCTGCTTTCTCTCGAGATAAAGCATACTTTGTTTTGTGCATACTTTGTATCTGTGGCTCTGGTGAGTACAAGTGAGAAACTCCATTGGTGCAAACACTTTGCATCACGTTTAAGTCTTTTTAAGAAAACGTCAAGTCATCCTCCAGGACATGGCATTTTGGCCTAGAAGTGGAAGGTTCAAGCTGTTGAGATATTGAATATAGGCCTGTTATGCCCCTGGGAGAAATCAGAATCAACACACAGGTGTCAAGTTTTTAGTCACAGACTCAGGAGGCAAAGTGTGACTTCATTTTTTTTTTCCATAACCCCAAGAACTTCTCAAAATTGGAGCTCCAATTTGGGCCAAGACCAAAACTATTCACAACAAGGTCTGGGCCCAGTTCAGGAAACTGGGACCATCTTCACTTGCTACCTGGAGCTGGAGCAGTCCAAAACTGTCACTGTCTTAATGTGCCTGCATGAGGATACTGGGCAGATTGCTTTTGGGGACAAGCTGCCTCCTCTCCAATAGACACTCGGGAGAACACACTGAAATACAAGAACCTCAATGGAGATCCCCATGAGGATGCTCCCTTCAGAAGCCAGCATCAGGGCAGAGCTTCAGGGGAGAGCCCACCATCTCCCAACCACGCTAAAGTCCAATCCTATTGAAATTTCCTAGGCTGCAGTGATCCCCTCTCTCTTCACAAGACGACAAGCAACAACCTGAGTTAGGAGCAGAGACCTAGGTCCAAGGATAGCAGTGAAAAAAATCCAGTGAGTTTGGAATCCAGAGTCATTTACATTGATCGTGCACTGGCTGCGCACACGTAAAGAAGATCTTTGTGGGAATCAGCAGTGTCTTGAAGAAAGTTTTTATGTTAATTTTAAGTCTCATATCCCTCCACCCCTCAACTCCCAGTGCATTAGGATAACGATCAGCACAGATTTTACTTGGTGATTTTTTGCATGACATCATATGTATGTCTGTAAATACATATGTAAATAAAAATAAAATATAGGTAAATGAATCAATATAAATCTATGACATATAAATATGTATAAATTAATATATGTGAAAATAAGTACATATGTAAATAAAAATTATATATATATACATATATGAACAATGGATTTCAGGGTGCTCGCTGTCTGATCCATGTGTCAGCCCTCTTGTTTGCATAGCTCACCTGGCAGCTGCTTTCCTGTCCTGTTTCTAGCTGACTTGCACAATCACTCACAAAAGGGTGAATGATTAAATAGAAAGGCATTGCCACCAGCATCAGTAGTTTTCAGGGATGATCAGATAAAAAAAAAAAAGTTAAAGAAATGTGCCAATAGTTCATCCTACTTATTATCTCTTCAAACAAAATATTAACTTTGTGATGGACTTCAGGAGTTTGTAGGCCACAAAAAGGGTGATACAGACATTTTGGGTGTTAGGTATGCCACTCTGAACAATAGTTGGGTAGTGCAAACACACTTTGTGGAGGTGGCAGGGGGTGCTGGGGATGGAACCCAGGCCTCCCACCGGCTAGGCACGTGCTCTCCCTATCCTTCAAATTTTAGGAACCAAAATTCCTAAAATTTGCCCAGTTCATACTGGAAAAACATCATCCCATAGTTATTCTTGAACATTTTATACGACCCAAGTTTTGTTTGAAAATTAGTCGAAAACATGGACACAGTGTGCAAGCACACAGACACAGGAGGAGCCAGGGATGAGCACATCCCTGTTAAGAAAGTCCAGTTTTCAAACATCCATCCCACGATTCCCTGGTTGGTTGCCTGGGCAAAACTATCACATGCAGAATCAATTTTGTCTCAGGTTAACACAGATTTTTTTTTTTAATCTATTTGAGTAGTGGTTACTAAAAGTGTTTTCTAAGCTCAATTCTGAAACGTACATGTCTCTGATCATCTTTGTTTCCATGCCTCCAGGAACCATGTAGAGTCACTAATTCATATCCCTGAAACAGGAACATGGTACAATTTAGTCATAGCTACCAAATCTAAAAAAAAAAAAAAAAAAAAAAAAAACATTTAGCAATACTCTAAAACACAAAGAAGTATTCACAGAGACATCCTATATTCTCTTAATTACGTTAGCCAAATGGTAATTAACCTCACTTTGTCATTTGGTGAAACATATATTTATTTTTTTCCTATTAAAGTGTCTCAACCACCTGCCTAATTTCGGGGAAGCTTAGAGAGTCCATAGACAGCAGTCTGAGGATTGCTTCGTGAAGGGGCTAGTTCCTGAGATCCACAGAGTGAGTGCGTAGGCAGAATTGAACAGCACTTCAAAGCAGGTCAGCTGAGGACTTTGCTAGGGATTTATTTAATTAGGGAAAGCTTCAAAGGTAGAAGATCAGTCATGGGGCTATTAAGGCCACATAAGTGAGACATTAAGGGACAGATTTGGGACAAAATCCATGGAAATGAAGAAGAAACACTTTTAAGTGTGAAATATTTCAAAGAGAATACTCATAATTCAGCAACTGGCTAGGAAGGAACAATAGAGCAGAGAAGGACGAATCTGAGAATTTTTTCCCCCTACAAATTGTCAAACTTTAATGGCCACTATTTTGAATTAGTAATAGAGCAGTCTTCATATGGAGTACGAGTGCTACTGTAACAAATTGATCCTTGGATTTGTATATTAAAAGCAACTTTTGACCATTACTTCTCCGTGTGTGTCACACATATCTTCAGAGAAGCAGAGTCTATTTTTCTTACTGACATTGGAATCTATCCTATGTAGGTTGATTACATCCAAAAGATACCATTTGCCCACAAATATTTATACTGTCTGCTTGGAAAATGAAGCATCCCTTTAAATGTTTTCTATACTTACTGACAAATCACCAACTGTGTTGATATATCTACTGGATACAGGTAAATTTCTGCATTTTTTTAGCACAATTGGGCAAAGATTTCTTTTTATTTATTTTTTCTGTTGAGTCAGTTATTTGTGCAAAGAGAGAAAGTGCTCAGCCATTCCTAGAAGATTCAGGCTGTGTTGCAAGAGAAACCAGCCTCTCTGCTTCTCCTGTCTCCACTGCAGAGCTGCAGAGACATCTGATACCTGGGTAATACATCCACCGCTGCAATCAGGCTGCTAATTCACTCTTGGTTTTGTGTGCCGAGGAAGGACACACAAACAAGATATCCTGTTTCAGAGTAAAAGTCCCCTGAAAAACTCCATGAACCCTCCTCAGTTCTAGTTGCACAGTTAGATCTTCACGATCATTACTGCTATTTGGTCATTTGGCCTTTGCTGATTTTCCCCTTCTTAAATATCAGCAATTACATTTTGTAGATGATTTAAGAATCTCTGAGCTCTGTAATTGTCAAAAAGCTGATTTTCATTCTCTATTCTTGTGACAATTATCTGAGAAAGTATGGCTCTCACCTTTTCTTTTTTTCTGAGCAGCTAGCCCCAAATGACATCTGCTAACTATGAAAGAAGGTTGTATTTCTTCCTTAGGTTGACTTTTGTATACCAGAATTATTTTCCTCATGAAACAGATATCAAGAACGAGGCTGGTCAAGTCACAATAGCTAAGCTATGGAACCAGCCTAGGTGCCCTTCAACAGATGAATGGATAAATAACAATGGAATATTACTCAGTCGTAAGGAAGAATGAAATTATGGCATTTGCTATTAAATGGATGGAGAACTGGAGACTATCATGCTAAGTGAAATAAGCCAATCCCCAAAAAACAAAGCCAAGAGTTCTTTCTGACATGTGGATGCTAACACATAATAAGGGGGGATGGTTAGGGAAGAAGAGAAGTACTTTTGATTAGACAAAGGGGAATGAAGGGAAGGGAGGGGAGATGGGAATAGGAAAGACAGTAGAATGAATGGTACATCTCTTTCCTATGTTCATATATGAATACACGACCAGTGTAACTCCACGTCATGTACAACCACAAAAACGGGAAGTTATACCCCATGTCTGTATGATATGTCAAAATACATTCTACTGTCATGTATAACTGAAAAGAACTAGGCTGGGCACAGTGGCCCACACCTGTGATCCCAGCACCTCGGGAGACTGAGACAGGAGAATCATAAGTTCAAAGCCAGCCTCAGCAACTTAGTGAGGCCCTGTCTCAAAAGAAAAAGTAAAAATTGGGCTGGGGATGTGGCTCACTAGTTAAGCATCCCTGGATTCAATCCTTGGTACCAAAAGGAAAAATAAAAAAGAACTAGGGCTGAGGGTTTTAGCCTAGGGCTCATGCTTACCATATGCAAGGCCCTGGGTTTGATCCCCAGCACCCCAAAAAACAAAAAAAATAAAGAACTAAATTGTGCTAGCAAGTATTTTCAAAGTGTGCTGAACCAAACTGGTACTCTCTGACTATGGGCTGGGACCATCCCCGTAAGATCTGTGCCCATGGGGCAGATGGGAGCAAAGGTGGGGACTGTCATTGAGCTGCAGCCAGGTCACAGCCTCCTTCCCACCTGCACCGGGGCTCTCCTAGTGTCAGGAGCTCTGTACAGTTAGAATCGTGGGTGGCTGGGGTCATGGGGGAACAAGGACCAGAATTTAAAAAAAAAAAAAAAAAAAACCAGGCTTGGAAATGGAGAGGAATCTAAGACACACAGCTGGCCAGTCTATCCAGGTGCAAAATGTCAGTGTTGGAAGTGGAAACCAGGAGGACCGTGGACCAAGCTTCGGAAAATAAGACCTGATTAATTTCAGCTTTGACAGGAATAGACAGCAACTCCCCCCGTGGTTGTCATGGGGTAGACTGAGCAGAGACCGTTTCTGGTGGACTGTTTGTATTTTATAAGTCTTATTCCAAATTTTATAGGATGGTTTTAGCAATCCTATAAATTTTAAAATTGATAAATTTAGGAATTTAGCAATTCTGTAATGCTTATTAGAAATGGGTCTTTCTCCCTGATCCCATAAACAAGAAGCTTCATGCCAAATTTGCCCCTGATGTTCTTATATTTCTGCTTATTTTGTTGTATGCTCACTTTGTGATTTTTAGAAGGGGCTGCTGTAAAAGTCTCAAATCAAGAATAATAATATTGTCCATCTTCCTTAGAGAATGAGAATCTATGGTTATCTTTAGGGAAAAGTATATATTTAATTTGTTGCTGCAGAATTATACCCATGATAAGAGAAGCCAAAGTCTCTCTGATGTTTTTCCCACATTGCCACAGCTTACGATGTTTTCTGTTCTCTTTACATTGTACTGTCTTAGGGATGCAGCCTCCCGGTGGCTCCCAAGTCTGGTGAAGCATGTGACCAGGGATGTAGTGAGACATGAATGACCCAGGGGTCACAGGACTCATGCAGCCTTCCTTCCCTTGACCTTGGGCGTGGTGCTAGAGAATGTGACAGATGTGGGTGAGGCCTCATGACGACATCATAACATGCTGTTAATTCTTCCCTGACTCTGACAGGTCATCTCCACACCTCCTAGGCTTTGCATTTTCCAATTCTTCACCATCACCTCCAAATTCTGCTGAATACGGAGCATTCCTTTAGCCTTAGAAGGAAAACTCATAAAGGGGAGTATCTTAAAAGTAACCAAGTGACACCATGTATTAAAGCATCCAGCTTGGAGCAGTAGTGAGGGTAACAGTGGCTGAGTCTTGTGCTTCTTGTCTTTAGAGCAAAAATTATTTGCTATCCTTTGTATAAGATTCCCAATGGCCTGTGTTAAAAAGGCTTGGTCCCCAGCGTGGTGCTATTGGAAGGTGGTATGAACTTTAAAAGGTGTGACCTGGTAGGATGTCCTCATGTCATGGGAGATATGCTCTCCAGGGGACTGTGAGACCCTGGCCCCCTTCCTCTTTCTCGATTTGCTCCCTGGTGAGGGATTTTCTGCTGCCACCACATGTTCCCATCATCATGAGCTGCATCATGACAGGTCCAAAGCAAACAGGGCCAATTGGATCATGAACTGGAACCTCCAAACTTGTAAGTCAAAATAAACCTTTTCCCTTTATAAACTGATGATCTCAGGTATTTTGTTATAGTAACAAAAAACTGACTAACATAGTATTTATGTTACTCTCATCATGACAGTGATGAGAGTAGCCAAGATTCCATTCAAAGAGCAACCACCAAATGCTCACTTATGTCAGAATCCTCACATTACAGGAATATAAACAGGAGGTTTATTATAGTTCTATTTGGAAATTTCAGGAACCTTTTTCCCCCTAACTTTAAAACTTTAACAACCAGGAGATACTGTCCATATGATTGCATCTTTAAAATTAAATGAAATTTAATTGGAGAGAACCAGTGCTGAAGAATATGAGCAAAGTTAAAGAGGAAGACTACAGCAACAGCTGTTGGTGAGATGTCTTCTTTGGTCTTGGAAAATTTTGAGGCAATTTGAAGTTTCCAAATAAGAATAAACAATCACAATAAATGAGAAGGGATAAAGTGTACATTTTTCCCTCATGAAGAAATTGCAATTAGTTTATTCCAGTCCATTGTTTTGCATAAAAATAACTCTAGATAGGATAAAAAGAATATGCCAAAGAGAGTGTTATGTCCTAATCTTAGAAAGGCATATCATTATCATTATGAAAACGAGCATAAGAAGCAGGGAATTTGAAGTATGGAAAAATAACTTTGATTTAGTCTGCTAATAAAATATATGCAGAAGAGTCAGAGAGCACCAGATGCACAAATAAATGTGTGTTTTCAGCCAACAAACAAAATGATATGCAGAAAAGCTTTTTTTAATCTTAAAGTGAAAATAATAATAACTGCACTATGTTCATTAATGATTAAAATTGCCTAAAGTAAGATATTAGATTTTCATAAAACCATTTGACCAAACACATGAGAAGACAGACTGACACAAAAAGCAAAACTCATTCACCTGTGAGTATGTTTGCTAACTAAACAGAACATTGATCAATTTATTATAAAGTGTATTAAAGCCAATTGCAATGACTATATAATTAACTTGTTTCTCAAAGTCAATTACTGATCATGGAGAAGACCAAGTCCTACAATTGCACACACTTATAAAGATTTCCTAATATAGATCATACACTCATTCACTCAAAAATAGCAAGAATTTACTATGTGCTAAGATATTATTTGAATTCTCTTATGTTAGACACTTTAGACCATATGTTAGTTTTCAGAAGTTTTAATTTAGCGTCCGCAAAACAGTCATAGCAAAAAAGAATAATAACCATATTATCTTAAGATAATTAAATATTTGATTCTAATGACTTCTCTGAATTTCCCTGACACCATTATCAAAATCTGTTCTCCAATTTTTGCTCAAAATCTCTTTTTTATTTAGAAATAAAATTCTGCCCATCTTATTTCCTTTCCTAAGGTTTTGACAGTTTATTTTAGTTTTACTTTTATGTGAAATATGCCACACAATTCTTAGTGGTGAGTTGTTCAATCTAAAAGGTGAAGAGATGCAAATTGATCCTTGGCATCATAAAATTTACAGCAGATCAGAAAACGTGGTTCAGACATTACCCTTACTAGTTTTGGATTCTGTCACAATATTGCTTGTGATTTATGTCTTATGTTTAATGCAATGTGTAATGTTTCACAGAACTATAGATATTTTATTTTTTCTGATATTAGACCATTTCCACCCCAAGTTTTCCTCATTTGATTGCCTCTATAATATTTCAACTGAAAACAAGATTTTATTTGAGGTCTGGAAATTAATCCATTAGGACTTTTCACTGTGACAGAGTTTTTGGAGGAATAAGTGCCATAAATTTTTTAAAGTTTTTGAAGTCTGACTACTTGCCCCAAACTGTCAATCAAACAGTTCTGGAACCTGAGTTCATCTTAGGAGTTTAAACCCTGTTGACAAGCTGCATTTGGGTCTCTCAGGGAACTGGCTCCTGCCACTCTTACATGTTCAAAGATTTGAACATTTGGCTTATAGTACAAGGGGACTCAAAGAAACTTACAGCATCTCTCAAGCTCATACCTGAAACTGCCTACTATAAGCAATTTTCTGTTTGGAAGTTGACATTTGGGGAGATGAGGTTTTTATTTCATGAGCTGAATTTGTTTAGCATGCCATTTGGGATCCACTCAAATCCTGCAATCACTTTCCCAGGCACTGCTGACACATTTGTTATTCAAATCTGTGCGAGCAGGTTCCAAAATAAGTGCAAAACGCCACCTTGATCCCAACGTGTTGTTGTCTTGTGCATCACGCTTTTGACCATCGTGCTAACATGTTCCAACTAACTCAATGTTATCACCTAAGAAGAGGGCAAGTTAGATTTGCATGTTCAGTGGGTGTCTGAGACACCTGTCCTGTGCAGATGAGCATGTGGGTGGGTGGTTTGTGATACCCAAACCACACCATCAATTGTCCCACCAAATCTAGGTCACTTACAAATCTGGCGTCTTAAAAATTAATACTTAAGTCAAGTGAGCCTGTCTTCCTGAACTCTCACATCTCTTGTTCTTACCATCTAGCACTAAGCCAGAGAGAAGGGAACCTTGAACCCTCTCCCAGGCCATTCATTCTAATTTGTCTAGTCATGACATTATATGACATTATTTAATGGCAGTGCCCTTGACCTGTAGATGAATTTTCTGAGCCTGGATAATGACACAGGATGATTGATCTGGTCATGATTTTTATCACCCCCATTTTATCCTCCTGCTCCATACTTGGCACAAATTCAATTTCTCACGCAGTCTTTGACTTTCAGGAGAGGAAAACCAGATATGCATTGCTTGGTCTCTATACCTGCTGATGGGTAAAGTGCCAACAGGCAGGCTAAGTAATTCCTTGTTATCTAGTGATGTGGCCCCTGGAGCTCCCCAGGACCTGCCACCATGTGTGACAGGACCCTAGCACAGGACCCTTCCCTATTCATCTTCAGAGAAGGTCCTAATGAGAAGTAGTACTAACTCTAATTTTGAAAGTGAGGTGGGTATCCCTGAAGGCCCACATATGTGGACCTTGGAAACCCAGGAGTCCATGAAGATTGGAAAGGATTAGGAGGATGCCATGAGGGAGCTGGACCCTATACCCAGGTGTGCTGCTCTTCCTTCCATCCAGTACAGAGACAGGAGTCAATGGGACCTTGCACAGGGACTGGCTATGCACTGGACATCCATGTGACACTGGCCCGAGAGTTCTCAGGAGCTCATTGTGGTTGGGCATGAGGGTGGTGGAGCCAGAGAACATTTGCAGACATGGATCACCTTATGCTATGAGTGTATTGGGGATTCAAGCTGCAGAAGAGCTCTGTTGACCTTTATAGCAAGAGCTTCCTGGTTCAGAGCTGAGGCCGAGCTGCAGGCACCCATATAGGCCTTGAGTTAAGTCCCTGTCCTCCTTGCCACTTCATCTGTGGCATATAAGGTCACCCTAGACCTGCTTGAGCTTCCTGACTTGTCCCCCCTTAGGACGGACCCCTCCTCAGCCCCCAGTGACCCACAGCACATGCTCACAGCACATGGGGCTTCTTGTGGGGACAGGTAACTAGGACCCCTCCATCACCTCTCTCCCGGGCTCACTCCAACAAAAGTCTAGCACCAAACTTTGAAATCTCCCCTGAAGCACAAGGAATCAGCTCTTATTACTTTTTTTTGGCAATTAATTGATGTCAACTTTGATATAATTATCACAATTCTGTATATTTTTCCTAATTATTTAAAAGCACTCTCCAGTAATGGGAAACTACCAGGTAGCTAAATATATAAGGACTGATTTTTTGAATATTTTTACAACATAGATTAAGCTGAAGAAAATATTTATCAAGAAAAGTCCATTAGTCCTCTACTTCTTAGGACCTAACCCAAGACACCATGCAATCATCAGAAGCATGTGAGAAGTGACCATTACACACTAAGGTCACAGAACTGTGGGTTAGGTGGGCATGGTGATGCACACTGTAATCCCAGCAGTTCGGGAGGCTGAGACAGGAGGATGGCTAGTTCAAAGACAACCTCAGCAATGGTGAGGCACTAAGCAGCTCAGTGAGGCCCTTTCTCTAAATAAAATACAAATTGGGGCTGAGGATGTGGATCAGTGTTTGAGTGCCCTGAGTTCAATCCCTGGTATACACCCCGCCTCCAAGAGTGGGTTATTTTAGGACACTAAAACACTTCCCAAAAAAATACTCACTAAATTTTAAAATTAGCCTTTTTCATGGTATATTCAAGAATCAGAATCATTTTATTTCTTTTTTTTTTCATTTTTGGGGACTGAACCCAAGGCTGTGAGCATGCTAGGGACATGCCCTAACCCTGAGCCCTGAAGTCCTCTTCATTAATAATAGATCTTAGCTAACTTTCTACTTGTCATTTGTAGCAGAGTTTCATCTTAACATTAAAAGGGATTCCAGGCCATGCAAAGATTCAGTAGTAAAAAATAAAAACAAGAGGCATCAGCAAGAAGTCACAATATTGCCTCTTTTAGCAATAGATGGAAACTTTGGAGCAGATGGAAGAGGTTTAAAAAAGAGCATTTGTTGCTTCTGGGAGCAATGATGTGCTGTTATTGTACTCCAAACTCTAATTCTTTCTACTTCTTCAAATTATCCTTGTTTCAAATGCATAATTATAGGTTACAAAAATGCATTTTCAGATTCCCCTAGTGCAGGGGGAAATATTTCATTAAGGCACCTTGTGCTGTCACTTCCAGAGTCTGTCGGTCCCAGGCACACATGATCATTAGCTCCTTCTCTGAGACCCCTCGTCAACCTGTAAGTGCTACCACCGGGCCTGCTGCAATAATAGCACAGATTTGGGTTTTTAAAATGTGCATCTTCAGTAGTTGGTCTATAGTTTAGAACAATTTATTATGTGATTTACAAAGAATTAAAAGGGAGGAGTTTGACGAGTCCAGCTCCAAGAAATGATATATGTTTAAGGAGATGGAAATATTAATTATCCTGATTTAATCATTAAAAATTGTTTATATGTATTGGATTATCACATTGTACCACAGAAATCTGTAAAGTCATTACATGCCAGCTTAAAAAACTGTGTTCATTCCTGCTTCAGAACACATGTATTCCTCCATGATTCTTGACAGTTTTTTTCATGAGACTTCTTTCCAAACACATTATTTTCGATTTCCATAATCACTTTTGAAGCAAAACTCACACAACCCTAATATTACGATTAGATGTATAACTTATTGGAATGAATGATTGTGTATCAATATTAGATTTCCTATATATTTTCAGATATCAATTCAATCCATTATTTAAATTGAAACCAGTTATATTATTTATTCACAGTATGGTCTATTCATGCATTATCTCTATATTCATAGACACAGGGTACACCTACTTGTGCCCCCAAATACTAATTAAAACGCCTTCAAGATATTGCTCCCAGAAATGGTGGAAGAAATACTCATGTCACCTGATCTACATATACATTTTATCACAATGATATTCTGGACACAAAATGCAAAGTTCACACTTATGATTGTACCAAAGGCTAAATTGAAAGTGAGAATGGATTACTAAAAATATCCTTTTCCAGCTTGCCTAATGCTCTCAAATGTCAATCCTATTGGTGACTACACAGTTGCTTCTTCCTAAGATTACATATTCAACCTCAACCCTGTTGAAAATATCTAATCCTATCACTCACTTTATACTTTGCCTAATTTCCTAATGTCTCTATTGATACCTGTTTTCCTACATAATTTCCCCAGTTCATCATTGTGACTGACTCTTCACATGTGCTGACATTTACATTCACTCTCTGACACCCTACTGCTAAAGAACTTTTGGTCCAAATTTTATACTCACCCTTCTTCCTAAACCTACTGACTATCTTCCTAATCCTACCTACTATCCTTTTTTGACTGGATGTTCTCTTCGACATTCAATCATCCAAGGTACAAGGTCCTATGTCATTGTATATCAATTTATCTGAGATATCTGTGCAGAATGTAATTCAAAGCTAAGTGTCCCAATCAAGGGCCCCATTGCTTTCTGGGCTTCAAATCTTATTTAGATTTATCTTTTCATACATATATTTCACCTATATATTATTATAAATATCGCAGGTTCCCAATACCATTCTTCATTCAGCAGAATGATTCCTAACCCAAATTGAACATGTTCTTAACCCTAACCATACACTGTTCCCTCAATCCAACTTTACAGAAGAGCAGGGACAGAGTTGGTCTTACAATACAGGAATGAAGGGGATCTGCCACCTGCTGAGAAGCTCAAATGTCCATGCAGATATGATCCCTCGAGAAGATGTAGGCAGCTATGAAGGACCTGAGGGAGCAAAAGTCATCTTCCATGGCAAACAACCTGTTCAGGATGAAGGGATGTGTCTAAATGAGCCTCTCTCTCCTTAATTTAGACAAGATGGAAAAACCAGGTCTGTGTGGAGAGCTGTTCCTGGGTGCCTATGGTGGATATACCATTCTAACATGTGAAAGTGTCACAGGAAGCAGGGGCAGCCTCCATCTCATGGGACCCTTGGAAGCAACTGTTAGGAAAAAGTGGTTGCCAAGCCAGTGACCTCATTCAGTTTCTGAAGGTAGTGACCTCACCTCACTTCCTTGGTGATGGAACTCTCTGAACTTGGGATCCAGGACCCCAGCCCCCAGAGCCAGTCCCAGTCTCAGACCCAGTGGGCTCACTTGTTTGGATTTACCAAGGACAGAGTCAGTCTTTCTTGGTATCTACTGATGTGAGGATGGCCAAATGCCAGGAAAGCTCTGAAGAGGGGACTTTCCTGAGAAAGCAGGTAGTGAGTGGCTCACCACTGGCTCCTGACAACTTCACAGAGTTGGCCAAGGAGGCCGGATCTGAGAGAGGACAGGCCATTTTGGGGGAACATAGTATGGCCCAGCAGTCAGACGACACTCCGGGTAGTCACAGACCTACTTGGGGAAAGGAGGTGCCTTTATGTGTGTGGGTGCGAGTTTGTGGTTTTGTCTCATGTTCTAAGAATAGGTAGGAAAGGCGGTTTGTTTGGTTTGGAGTGGACTGTTTCTAGTAAGTCCTTTGACAAGGCGAGTGTTCCTATGTCTGTGTATCCCACTGTGTCCCTGGTTGTAGACATTAGAAAAGAGAATGCATCAATGGATGTGTCCTGTCTTTTAGAAAACTTTCCAGCATTCATCCTGCCCAATTTATGAATGGACTGCTGCTTGCCTTAGTGATGGCAACACCTACTATCTTCCTAAGTTCCTGCTTTCTTCCTGAATTCTGGCCACTCTCCAGAATAGGCTCATGATTTTGTGTCCAAGATATGTACCACCTCCTAGCTCTGTGACATGGCCATGTACTGGATAACTGAAGGGAATGGAGAGCATCTCAGAAAACTCAGATATCAGTGTGACCAGTAAGTGTCAGTGGAGAAACCCTGTTTTGGGCCTTTTGCTTACCTATTGTTCTGTTGCCCTGAATGTCAGGAACGTCTTTGCCTCAGGCCAGCCCTTTGTGAAGCCTGAAGAAAAGAGTTTTCAAATGGAAATGAATGGGCATCACCTGTGACATTTTGCTTAATTGCTTTGCAAAGGGATGTGTCTGAATCAGCCTCTTGGCCCTGTGTGAGGCTGTGGCTTAGATTGTCAGCACCTGATGGATTAAAGAAAGATCCCATGTGTGCATCCAAAGCCAAAATGGCAAAAAGAGCAGTCATTGTGGATGAAGTCTCTCGCCTTCCTCTGTAAAGTTCCTAACATCTATCAAGTGAGAATAGGGATCCTTTGGGTCAAGTGAGTTCTTCAAAGCCCTGCAGAGGCTAGCCCACAGGTGCTTGGGTTTTCTCATGACTCCAATTCACACAAAGAATCTATACCCCGCAGTCAGTAGGCCTCAAATTGGAGAAGCAGAGCAGTATTAAAGGCAGGCCTATTTGATCACTCCTGGTGCACAGGAAGGCTGTCCAGGCCACCCTGATATTAGGCAAATGAGGGGCAAGGGAGCTTATTGTGGACACTGTCTTGGGCTGCGCCCCTGATGGAAACCTCCAGCCAGAGGTTATGATGAGTGTGTATATGGAAGAAGATGAGGGCCATGTGGCAGTTTTTGGTTTGAATTGTGGTCATTTGTGTGGCGGTTGGAAGAGATGACTGGGTCCACCTTGGCGTGAACTCTGGTGTGATTCCCCTTGGAGACTGAGTTCTGGAACTGACCTCAGAGAAGTATTGCCATGAACTGTGTTGAGGTTTTAGTAGGCCACGCATGAGAGTCGCCCTTGCAAACTGAGATCTAGGCCCAGGGTGGCTTTCCACAGAGCACTGGGAATCTCAGCCAGGATATCACAAGATTTTATTCTTAAAGACCTGGCAGCCATAGTTGAGAGTCAAAACACACATGGACCTCACATTGTAGACCTCAATGGGCCTGGCTTGATGTGACCTTTTGGCCACTCTTGGGAAGCCTTGCCTCTGAGTGTTTCTCCAGAGCTTTCATTGAAATGAGCTTCCTCACCATTTCCTGGTTCCTGAATGAACAGAAACCCACAGTGCCTCCAACTTCATCCTTGAAAACTGGCTTGATAAATACCATGAAATTTATGAAATTCCCATGACCAGGTGGCACTGGAGAACCTTTGGATGTCCTGTTGCTGATCAGGAGTGTACCAGACAGTGCCTAGATTGACTGGGTTTCATGAAAATGGTGTAGAACAGAGATTCCAGTAAGTTGGAGCCTGCTGATTAGTGGGCCTAGAGCATTGGTGTGCAGGTATGTGATAAAACATCTGTGGTGGGGCCACGTGGATATGCCATTGGCTTCCAAATGGCTTGTGACTGACATGGTGCAGCCCGCAGACACTTATATGTAAAGGCATCTTGTTATATGGAGAGGTTTCAGGGCAATGTTCAGAATCAGGTTGCTAGGGTCAAGGGGGCAAGCTCTGTGGGATACAAGCCTGGTTGGTGCATTCTCCTAGGACCCTGAGTCAGCACACGTGACAGAACTCCCTCCAGCACTGTGTCCCAGTTGAACTCCTTGTATTTCATGAAACAAATAGGAAACTCCCAGAGAAGCAGCAAGAAACACCACAAAAAGTGGAGGATGACCAAATGGCCTCACAGTCCACTCGGGGAGACACTTAGCCCCCAGTGGCCGCAGTTTACCTACAAAGAGAGAATTCAGCACTGCTGCCTCATGTTCATTGGAAAATCAGAAACCATGTCCTCCAGGTCACATAGATGCAGACCCAGCTTTGATGGTCTCACTACAAAGGAAGCTAAAGCTCCTGACAGCAACATATATTTCAAGTGCCCAACCTCAGAGGCAGTTTCCCAAGAAGTCTTTAGGCCAGCAGAGCTCCATGTTTGTGGAGTGTTTACCCTGTCCCTTACTTATGGAAACTCCTCTACCACCTCCAAGGTTGGGAACTCCTGAGCATTTTCCATTCCAGATATGTATTCAAAGCTCATATTCTGTCTCTCTTCCTTTGTTACATATGTTCTTATGGGTGTACATCTTTCTTCAAGGACTTCATAAATAGAATCTCACAAATGTTGGCATTTATTCATTCTGCCTGCCCCTACACAAACAAAGTTCTATGCTTTTTGCTGGGGGTGGCCTAGTGCACATCATTCCCTGTCCTCATGGTGCTCACACTCACATGAGGAAAGACAGAAAAACATGCAGACATATGTTAAGTCAGGGTAGTGTCTGATTTATTCAGGTTCATGTGGTTTTTTTAATATTTATTTTTTAGTTGTAGTTGGACACAATACCTTTATTTTATTTATTTATTTTTATGTGGTGCTGAGGATCGAACCCAGGACCTCATGCTAGATGAGCTCTCTATTGCTGAGCCACAACCCTAGCCCCTAGAGGTACATTTTTAAAGTTGTAAACGTATGGTGAATTTTCATGTGACTACCAATTTGGGAACAGTCTTGGTCCATTTTGTGTAGCTATTAAAGAATACCTGAAACCAGAAAAGTTAAAGAACTGACATTTATTTCTCACAGTTCTGGAAGTCAGGAAGTCCAAGGTCAAGATACCTGCAAGTCTAATGTCTAGTGAGGTCCAGGTTTCCACTTCCAAGAGGGCACCTTGAACACTGAAGGCAAAAGTCACCTTTTCATGACAGCATTCATGCATTCTGAAGGGTCCACTCTCTTGGCTTAATTACCTCTCAAATCCCTGCCTCTCAGTGCTCATCACATCCTAGAGTGAGATTTGACCCTGGGAATGGGGGTTGCTTTTTTGTTTCCTATGTGGTTTTAGAATATTTTCTAAATGTTACTGATACTTGCTTTATCACCAATCTATGGTCCATTTTTGTTCATATTCCATATGAGTCAGAAGAAAATACAGTCTCTAAATCTTGGGCATAGTGTTGCTAACATTTTTGTCACATTCTATTTCTTTCTACTTCTCCTCTAACATATAGGAAATCAATCTGTGTCCTGATCCTGTGGGATGCTTTTCAAGGCTTTACTGCTTCACTGCCTTCCCAAGACAGAATAAATGGCTTAGGGAACCAAGCCAGGGAAGCAAAGACTGGGTCCACGTGGCACCATGCCTATGCTGGTGTCTGTGGCAGACATTACTAATCAATCACAGAGCTTAGCCCAGTAGGCCTGGCAAGGGTTAACCCATCCAAGCCAGCATGTGAATAAAAGCATCCAGTGGAAAGAACTGATTTGGGGAAGCATCCTTGATATTGTGCCTTGGGAATTTAGACCTTTTCTTGAAACTTCTTTGCAAATGTATCTGATAGATGTATCAGAAATTCGAACTGTTGATTGTCTCACACCAGGGTTAGCATTTGCAGAAGGGAATGGACGCTGGAGCATATCTCTGTATCAAGCCAGCGGCAGACATTTCTGACCCTTCCTGCTGTGTTTTTTCTTCTGGTCTGAACTCAGCCAGGGAACGCGAGACCACGCTACCACTTAATTTGATTTGACAAGTACGGGGAAGCCTTTGATCATCCCTGCTTTCCTGGGCTTTGATTTGAATAATATGTGCCCCCTTCATGTACACAACTTTCATCCTTAGAAATCAATGGCGGCCCATCTCCTCTGAAGTCAAAATAGGGATGCATTCCTACAGGTATTTGAAGCATTTACTCTTTTTCTCCTTAAGTCGTATTCCAGAAAGGACATTCATTTATGGACTTGAAAAGGAAATCTTACTCCTATTCTGGACATCACCAAAGACAGCAGAGTCTAGTTCCTAAGGATGGAGTTCAAAATAAACAGACAGTGATTCAGCAGAGAAAGAAATGCATGCTGTCCCTCGTGGGTGGGGAGGGTGGTGATCTGAAACAGATATTACAGGGCACAGACATCTGGAGACCAGAACTTCCAAGACAGAGGGAAGGGCAGGCCAGCTTGCAGGGGACCAGCACAGCTCCTTCTCAGAGGGAGACACAGAGCATGGAGGGGGCATGACACGTGGGAATGGGACTTCCTTGGACAGGCCGGCCGAGCGCTCACTGTGGAGTTACACTGTTCATTTAGATACTGTTCATATCAGCACACCCTGGATTGGCTTCTAGAACTTCACCAGGTAATAAGAGGACAGGAGGAGGGGGAAGAAACAAAGGATTCTTTGCAAGCAGGAAATAAATGTCTGCAGCCGTGGTTATCTCCTGACCAAGGACAGAAAGAGCAGACCACAGACAGGGTGGGGTTGTGAGGATCAGAGACCACTGCGATGGACATTGAGCAAGAGGAGGTACTGCTGAGAATAGGGGAGGGAGATTAAAATCCACACCCCTGCCCACCTGAGCTGCAAACAGAACCCCTTTCCTTGGCACCTTCATCATGCACCCTGGACAGAAAACATTCAACAGTCAGCTGCAGAAGTAGACTGATGTATGGGCCCCCTGCTTCTGTTTCTAGTTCCTCCATATTTTATAATTTATTTGGGGGCAAAAAATGCTTTTAATGATGCCAGTGTGCCCCGTTTCTGCACCTTAAGGAAAAGAGAATGGCTGGCCACGGCTGTCTCCAGGATGGGGATTATTTTGTTGCTGTGCAATTTGGCTCCTGCTCTAAAGTGAAGCACGTATTCTCCATCCTGTGTATTTTGAGTTGGAGACTTTAAGTAAATGGGAAGTGGCTGATTTTACTTCTGAATGCAGCCAGCCTTTGCTGGCACAAGCATGGATGTGGCCCAATGAATTTTGCATTCATGCTGAGAAGCGATTTGCTCAAGTTCGAGGAACTTCTGGGTGCATTTATCTGGACTGGGTGCACACACCAGAGCCAGGCCTTTGACAGCGTCCTGTCCCTCCAGGGCTGGCTGCAAGAGTCCCAGATGAGGACCTTTGCAGCCCAGCTAGATCCTTCCATCCCTAAGTTACAGCAGTGGGTCTTCAACACTCCGTCGTCTTTGTAATTTATAGGTTTGTTTTTAGAAGTCTAGCTCTGGTAAATTTGAGAGTTTATTAAGTAAATCTTCATTAGCTGGTTAAATGGCCTCCAAAAAGTTACCCAACCGAGTGTACAAGCGTCAGGATCTGAACCCATCTATTAACCCACGTTTGCACAGTGGCCCCCGTCTCGGTCTTTCACCTCCTGAGTATTTCCCTTCTCTTCTCTGTCATAAATTCTGTGTGTCAGTAGCTCTATGGCTCAAAGAGGGTCGTAAACATCTTCTTGTTCAATTACCTCAGGAGTTTTTCCCCTTTTATGTCAGCAATTAAATTTATGAGGAAAAAAAAAGTTCACTCTCTAAAGCTAAAGAGACACAGTCAAGCTCGAAGTAAATAAAAAAGGAACGCGACCAACTTGTTAAGTATCAGGGAGGCCGTGGGCCTCAGAATCGGAAGACATGGCTGGAGGCCCAATGCCAAGGAGCGACTGGCTGGTGACCTGGAGGAGGGTCGCCCTCACTCCCTGAGCTAGAGTGTCCCGGGAGCCAGGCTTTGCCATTTCATTGTGGGAGGATGAGATGAGATGGAGTTTGTGAAGCAGACCCCCGTGGCCAGCCCCTTCCCTCTCCCCCGCCACTTGCCCAGGGAAGCAAATGATTGAGTAAGCTGCCTGTGTCCTGTGGGTCTTAGTTTTCCCAGAGTCTAGACCATGGAAGATGCTAGAATTGATCAAAAGGAAGGAAGAGTGAATAGGTGATCAGTGAGAGTTACTGGGTTTTTATCTCACTCTTGGGTTGGGTAGCTTAGGTCACGGGAAAAGAGCAATCTCAGTGGATGGAGACCATCCTGCTGCAGAGCTAGTCCGTGGGACAGCAGATTGGACATCACCATGGAGAGATGGTAGGAAGTGCAGGCTCTTGGGCCCCTCCCTGGTTCTACGGAGTTGGGCTCTGCCTTGTTAACAAGACCCCAGGGAGCCAGGCAGGTGGTGCTCCCTGTAATCCCAGTGGCTCAGGAGGCTGAGGCAGGAGGATCATTAGTTCAAGGCCAACCTTAGCAACTCAACAAGCCCCTAAGCAACTTAGCAAGACCTTGTCTCAAAATTTAAAAAAAGGACTAGGGAACTGGGCACGGTGATGCACACCTGTCATCCCAGCAACTCTGGAGGCTGAGGCAGAGGATGGCAAGCTCAAAGCCAGCTTCCAAAACTTAGTGAGGCCTAAGCAACTCAAGGAGACCCACCTTGTCTCTAATAAAATGCCCAAAAGGGCTGGGAATGTGGCTTGGTGGTTAAGCGCCCCTGGGTTCAACCCCTGATACCAAAAGAAGAAAAGTCCCAGGGAACCGTATGTGCATTAAAGTTTGAGGATAGAGCCCCTGATGGTGAGCCCAAGAGTAGGAGCTTGACCTGCTGTGCTGACCCAGGCCACCTTCACCTGGCTTTGGTCTCAGGGGAAGCCCAGCATGAGAGCAAGAACAGAGCAGGGCAAGCAGGTCTTTGCTGCTCTGGGGTGGGGAACAGCCCGTTCATGACAGGTCAGTGGGGACACATTTCCCCTTCTGTTGACACACAGCAATGTCCTGTTAGTGGCACTCCTCCCTCCAAATCCACTGAAGACTGTGCCGTGCAGGGTGCAGAGCTCAGCAGGGTGCAGAGTGGGGCCCCTGGCCACACAGGCCTTGCAAGAGCCCGGTCAGCAGCTGAGGTCCTGGGCCGTGTCCTTAGTTGCTCTGGGCGCACAGGTAGGCACGGAGAGCTGGGGTTCAAGTTCCGCACTCTGGATTCTGCAGGGCTGCATCTCAACAGCTGCTCTCCCCTCCCTTCCAGCTGCACTCCACCTCGGCTGCAGGGTCCCTCCTGCAGACCTTGCCACGAGAATCAAGAAGCGGGCACCTCCACCCCTCTGACCACTAGGAGACCCCCAACCGCAGTGGTGTGCCAGCCAGAATGCAGGGGCCCCCTGTGTCGCCCCAGCGCCCCCCCCCCAGCTGGCCAGAGTGAACATTCTCTGAAGGGTCTTTTTCTCAGGGCGCAGAGCCCTGCTGACTCCAGGTAGGAGTGAATTCTTCTTCCTTGGGTCTCTGCATCTATTCCAGAGAAACAGATTTTACTCTGGGCGGAAAAAAAAAAGAGAATAATTTATTTCCAGGTCCTTTTTCTCTCAGGCCTTTGTGCTTGAGAGCGGGGACCCTGTGAGAGGCTGGGGGGGGGGGGTAAAGCACTCTGAGCTCCGGAGAGGCTGAGGCTCTAGTCTCCAGGGCTGTTTGCCCTGGGGTGAGATGATGAACCTCTCTGTGCCTCGGTTTCTCCTAATGCACACCAGAGATGATGAGAGCATCCACTTCTTCCGGGTTTTGTGAGCATTAAGTGAGCTTATATTTGTAAACTGCTGAGAACATGCCGGCCACACCAGGTCTTATTACGTCTTTGTTAAATAATATCCTTCTCTTGTCTTCACATCTCGGTCACCAACACGTAAGCGTCCAGTAAGTGACTTTCAATTGAAGGAGGGAGGGAGGGAGGGAGCCGAGTCTCAGGGGACGTCTTCTTTGGCTCTTTCTCTGTGGCCAGGGGACTGGCACTAAAACTTCAAGGATGGCAAAGCGTTTGCCCGATGACCCTGCAGCCCCTGGGTATTTCCCATCTCGTTCTCTTCTGGCTGTTGGGTGACAACAGGATGGGTCATTCCCTACCCTGACCCCGCGGTCCCCCAGGCTGGGCACAAACATGCCACCCAAGGAGCTCCTCCTCCTTCAGGCCAATGTCAGCGGTGCTGTCCCCTGCAGAGCCTGTGGGGGGTGCACCTGGGACCCCCGAAATAAGAGGCCCCTGCGCCCGAGTGTAGGTCCTCCCTGGGCCAAGCAGCTGGCTTTCTGTCTGTCTGCGGCCCCTTTTCATCTTGAAATAGAGACAGCCTGTCAAAGCAGCCCCAGGGCTGGCTGCCTGCCAGGCTTCCAAAGGGCAGAGATTTTATTTTTCTTTGCTCCTTGTGGTTTCCTAAAGAGACACTGCACCCTGTGAGCGTTGGGAGGAGGAGCGGCGGAGGGTGAGCATGGCACCCCTGCTGGAAACCAGGTCCCTGCCCAGGAGCTGCTCAGTGCACGGCAGGGTGGTGCCAGCACCTCCTAAGCCCATGGGCCGGGCTGCCTCCTTATCAAGTGCTTCTGATAAGGGAGAGTTTGCAGAGTGTTCAGAGTCTCCTAGATGGTTCATTCAAAGTCATCATGTCTTACCCACAGTGGGAACTCAATCTATTATATGCATACACACACGCACACACACACAATAAATAAATGAATAAATGTTCAATACCAATCCTTTTAATCAATTCTCTTTCATTTAAATCCTTTTTGTAGGGCCATGGGGTACTCAGTGGTAAAGCTCTTGTCTTTCATGTACAAGGCCCTTGGTTCAATCTCTAGCACTAGAAAGAAAGAAAAGGAAGAAGGAAAGAAAGCGCCTTTGTGTACATGAATATATATATCAGTCAGGTTGAGATGAGTTATGCTGCAGTAATAAACAACCCTATATCTCTGTGGCTTGAAAAATGTTCCTCAGGGTCAGCAGGGGGAAGGAGGGTGCTCTCTCCAGGACCCAGGCATCTGGAGAATCCAGTCAGAATGTCGCCAGCATCATGGCAGAAAAGAAAAAATGCATGGAAAGAATCTTGAGCATTAAATAAGCTAATACATTTGAGTTAATATATGAGTTAATATACATAGAATATGTGTTAATAAATGTAATATATGTTACTTCTCTAACTCTTAAAGTTCCATTCCTGCCTCCATTTTATTGGATAAAACCAGTCACATGCCTTAGTGCCCTTGTGAAGAATGGGTCACATTCAATGGATGGTGACATCTGATGGGCCCATTTGTTACACTGTTGTACCCGTGATTCCTCACACCTATTCTTCTGTAGGTTTGATGATATGTTATAGATAACTTTTTTTTTGTATTTGTTTTTGAAGCCCCATGTGATTTTTAAGAATCATTATTGGAAAGGGAGCGATAAAGCCGTAATGCCCATCAATTGCTCTAGGATTTCTCTGCATGGAGGCATCGATAACGCTACGATAGTAATACAGAAAATACCCCGCCTCTGTTTCCCTGTACAGCGAGGAGCTGTTTATAGCGCTGATTTCAAAGAAGAACATTTAGCTCCTCTACCCAAGCACAGTCACCAGCCCTGAGTCCCACACAAGAGTGTTCATTCTGCAGGAAGGATTCTAAAGCTGAGGGGGACAGGGGAGCAGCCACAGAGCACTGGAGTGGGAGGAGGGGAGGTGGGGGGGGCAGAGGGGGAATGCACACGACCTTCACGTGCAGCAGGACCAACCGGAAGGAAGCAGCATGTGTCCCCTCATGAGCTTGTTCAGAAGGAAAGCTTGGGATCTCAGAAGCAAGACGCGGTCACACCGATTAGATTGACACAGCACAGGGCCCCTGACTCACATAATCCAGACCAGGACGACTCCCTTAGCCGGTGCCTTGAGCAATCCGTGCCGCGTTCTCAGTGAAGAACTGGAGACCGAGTCGTTTTGGGGAGTCTACGTAATCCATATCTCCTCTGGAAGTGCCCAACCATCAAACTTCTTTTGGACCCTAGGATCTTTCCTCGTGGTCACCACTGATGGTGCGGGGGAGTCACTGGATCTGAGATGAACTAGTCCGCAGTCCAGGCTGGTCCAGTTGGGTCTGTTTCTTAAGAGTTTAAAGTAAAAGCCACAGAGCAAACATGTAAGTTGCTTCATCTGACAAAGAGCTGGTCCCTCATTCGTTCATTCACTCAACTGATTTATATTGAGTGTCCAGCGGGGGAGACGGGACCCACAGTTCCTACTTCACAGTCTCCATTCCCATGTGGCCCAGGTCCTTCATCTTACATCCTGGTGGTTCAGGAGAGCAGCAGGAATGATTTGAGGCTCCTTATTCTGAAGCTCAGACCCTATTAATTGTTTTGCCATTTTAATAAATTTCTTAAAAATTTAAATGGCACCATTTCCCCAAGTGCCATTCTATAAAGACATCTGGCTTGAAAACCTCTTCTGATTATTTCAATGAAGAGCAAAGAGAAGGGGGGAAAGTGGGGAAATCCACTCCTCCCCCACCTCCTGACAGCTAATTTTGACCTGCAAGTTCTGTGTTTCACATAAGGAAAGAGTTCCTGGGTTCACATCCTGTTAAGGTCTGTAAATAAGTCAAAAATAACACCTGGTATTTTGCCAGAGAAATGTTAGAGTTCGTAAACAAGTCTGGATGGTGCCTGGCAAAATGCCAGAGGGAGTGGTTTGAAAAGTAACAAAAGTGAGCCATTAAGTGTGGAGATTCCTTATTGGTTGACTGATGTATCTAGTTTATGCTAATTAAGATAAGCTGTGCAAAATGTATAAATAGCTCTGTTGCCCTACAATAAATGGCTCCTATTCCTGCTGTATCAACGTACACAAGTTATTCGTCACCCCCCGGCTATTTTGCTGCAGCCGGACTGCGGCAACATCCGCCGTCCCTGTCTATCACAAAGCACGGAGCACACACAAACACACAAGCCTTGGCAGACACTTTGGGTGTGTGAGAAACGCAGAGACAGACACTAAATGTCACTCCTGCACAGTGCCCTGGGGTGGGCCCCCATCTCGATTGTCACAGTTTCCAACCCGGGTTTTCTGGGGGAGTTCCAACTTAAAATAGCCCCTTTTGCTGTCCCCAGAGGCACGGATCTTTTGCAGATTGCACGCCCAATTTCTGGTTTAGGAAGCGCTATCACTTTACCAACATGTACCCTTGGATGTGCTCTGGGGGTGCCCCTGAGCCAGCTGGCCACTTCTGCAGCGAGAGGCCTTCTTGTCTGAAATTGTATGAGGATAAGTTAAATAACTGAAGGGAGGAGAGATGGGCGAAGGGAAGAAGAGAAAGGTTAGGCGAGGGCACCCCACCTCATTTTAATGATCTCTGAATTCCTAGGAATAGTCACTCCGCGGTGACTGCCCCATATAATGGTTCCCTAAAGACTCTGAAATTGCCACCTGATTAATGCCTCATATTTCCAGCCAGAGACATTGCTGAAAAGACATTCAGTTAATGGTGTTCACGGTGGCTGGAATCATTAGGTAGTGCAGCATAATGTGTCCTCAGAGCTTCTCGGGGCTTGGCACATAATAGATCCTAATTTAAGGGATGGAAAGTATAGAATCCGATCTTTGAGTTGATAAGGCCAATCCCAAGGATGAGCACATTCTTCTCTTACCTTTCTTTGCTCAAGTGTGGTCAGCCTTGGTTTGGCTGCTGCTTATCTAGGGTGCTTGGCCAACTCTGCAGCAGGAGGGCTGTCGTGAATCTTCCTATCACAATGATTTCTGTGAGACCAGGCCATGTGCCTCCGCCCAGCGGCCCTGGGCAGAATCCAGTCGAGCGTCTTTGGAAATCCATCCAGGTTCACGGTCACTGGCAAGCAGAGCCCACGCTAAACCTGTCACAGGGAGCAACCAGAGACCCACTCAGAGGTTTCATCCTAAGGAAACGCTGTTCATTTCTCTTTGCTCCCTCCAGGGCTCTGAGCTTCCTTCCCAGTTGCTAAAGGTCAGGACAAGTCTTGTCTTTTGTTCAGTAACTGGGAAGTTCTGTATGGGATCTAGCCTCCCTTGGTTGTGCTGTATATTGTATTTTTGTGTCTCCTTTTTGACTCTTTGTTTTTTTTTAAAGAATAAGATTACGGCTTTAGACCTTCTTTTTAGAGTGACTAACATCTTGAATTGCTTGGGCTTTCCCAGTTTTACCACTGAAAGTGACACACAGTGGACCCCTGGGAAACCAGGTGCTGGGCCTCCCCTTCCTCCTTCCCCCCTGCCTCCTTCCTCCTCTCAATTTTAATCCTTTCTACCTGCTCTGTCCCTCACGCCCCACCCCAACGTGGCTGAGGCCCCTCCCCAGGAGTGGGTGCTTCCTTGCTCGAGGCAGGCAGGGGCTGGACCCGTCCCTGGCCTCTCTCAGCCCTCTTAGGTCTCCGGGGGCTACTGGCCATGGCTCTTTGGGGTCCTGAGTTTAATAAAAAGAAGTTCAAGGTGATTGTGGCTGAAGCTGCGTTTCGGGGACAGAGACCCGCTAGTCAGACCTGTGTGGCCTCTGGTGCTGTGTGAGAGGACAGGTCCTGCCAAGACACACATGGTGACTTCTCCAGGGCCTTCTTCCCTGGAGTCCCCCCTCCACCCACTGCCATCACTGAAAAGCAGGCGGGAGCACTGAACCCCTGTCCCTGTGTCCACCACCTCTCCTGTGCTAGGTTGGCTCACCAGCCCAAGGGCACACGCGTCCCAGGAGCATCACATTATCTCAGCTTTAAGATAAGATCATTCCCAACAAGGGGCTCAGGCGGTCTCCCCAGGCGACCTCAGCACAGTGTCACCCAAACCTCCACCATACCCACACATGCCACCATCAGTCACCCGTGACATTTCTGCAATCCGTAGCTATTAGGATTAAAAAAATCGACTTTTTGATTTTTTTTAAAAAATACATTTGTTTTCAAAGAAAGCTTTATGCAAAGTCTGTGCTTCATTTTGATAAAAATGTTGTTATTTTTTTCAAGAAAGGGAACTTCTTTTCAAGACTCCAAATGTCACATCTGTGTCACCTGCCATTAATACGAGAGTGGAAATAAACATCATGCTGTTTTCCACTTGTACACATTCTAACTGAATGGAATCAATCTTTAGAAGAAGCGTTTTCTCTCCCTGTCTTTGGATGCCCAGGGGTTCTTCTCCATTCCAAGCCCAGATACATACATGTGAAACATAAATACATACAACACATCTCCATAGCTCTTGCCATGTGTCCTGTGTCACCTGAATGGTTTTAAAAATACGATATAGTTGATTCTTTTTATCAATCTTTCAGGGTGAAGTGGGTTGTTGTTCTCCCCATTCTACAGAGGAGAACACTGAGACCCAGCACAGGCAGTGACTGCCCAGACCTCACAGCTCACAGGTGGCAGAGCTAGAATTTAGTCCTGTGCCTCTGGGGAGCAAAATATAGGCTTATCCCAACTGGAGCCCAGATTGTGGCTTAGGAGAACCACTCACCACCCAAAGGAACCATGTTTCTTGGAGAAATGGTCAATTCCAGGTCTGGGACAGGAAGTGCAAGGTGACCTTGGGCCTCTAGCAGCTCCATAAAGCAAGGAAAAGAGTCCTGAATCCAGCCTCATGGGGCTCGTAGTAGATAAATCTAGGAAGATTTTAGCATGAGAAAATGACAATTTGATTGCAATACTTTGACTAAAATTCCATGAACCCATAGGGACGCTGGAGGCAGAGAAGGGGAAGAAAGGGAGAGAGAGAGAGAGAGAGAGAGAGAGAGAGAGAGAGAGAGAGAGAGAGAACAAAGGAAAAACTTATTTAAGAAGAAGAATCATATCAAATAACATAGAAGGTGTTGGGAAGGAGAGTTAGACAAAGTATTGTTTAAACTTTCGATTGAGTGCTCCTGTGGGGCCTGAGTTAGTGAGTGAGTGGTGGACGCTGTAACTGTTTGGAGAAACCGTCTGGAGCTGGCACGTCGCTGTGGACACCTTCCTAAAGCATAGGGGGTAGAATGTGTCTTTACCAGGGGGATCTGGTGTCACCCCCTTGACCGAATGACAGGTTCTCTCTGTTGACATGAGTGGTGGTGCGGTATGAGGCACAGAGCGCCATCTGTCAGGTATCCTTACTAAGCTGCAAATCATGAACCTGTTAGAGTTAACTAAACCGAATCTCATGTATGCCCACGTCTACTTTATCGAAAATACAGGGGACAGAGGAAAATGTCAAATGACGACATGGAAAGGCTATCAGACAAATGGCAGACGTGGGACATTCTCTAGGACAACCAGACCCTTCAAAAGCCAATGTTGCAAAGACATTTGTGTGTGGTGTTTTGGGCTAACAGCTGCGTCGGTGACATAAAGAATGTCCTGTGGTGCCTGGGTTTTGATTGGATGGTGGTTTAAAAAACTTTGAAATGCATTCTTGGAACACATGAGGAAATTTGAACTTGGAGGTTAGATATCGTGGGGCCTTTGCTCACCATCTTCTGTGTAACAATGATGCTGTGGTTGTGTAAGAAATTTCTTAGGAGACTGAAGTAGTTAGGTGTAGAGTCATGATGTCTCCGACTTTAAATAGTTTAGAAAATAAACACAGAGAGCTGCATGAGAACTGGCTTCGTGGGTAGATAGGAAACACGCGGGGACAGCGCAGGTGCTGGCCCAGCGGAGTCACCGCAGTGTTGAATTGAGGTAGGATTGGTGTTCTACTTTTGTGCCTTTTCTGAATATTTGAGCATTTTCATAACATCAACTTGGGGGCACTAAAACAGAATTTGCACTTTTGCCAACCCTGCCATGCGGCCCAGTTAGAGGACAGCTGGAGTCCCCTGCGAATCTGACCTCTAAAGTCACCTGGTTGGGCAGCAGGACAGGAAGGTGAGGCACTCGGTCATCTCACAGGCCAGGGATCACAATGGCGCTGTGGGGCTGTGCTGTGACCCTGTCCACTGGAGCAGGGGGCTTTCCAGGGTGGAAACACTGAGTCTTGCTGACTGGCCTTCCCTGGCCTGCAGGGCTCTGTCCTCTGTACCCAGTGCTGCAGGGTTTCCTGGCCCTCGCCCACCCTCTGCTTCCAGTCCGTCTACACCACAGGTTGGAGGCTCTGAGTCACCTGGGTCCTGCAGCCACCAGCCAGGAGCCACCGTCCTCTCCACTCTGAAACTCAAAGCTCTGTCGCGACATGCATTCATTGATACGTCCATAAATCTGCCTGACCAGGGAGACCACGGGCAATCCCGCCCAGCAGGTGAGGCAGTGGTGGGACTCCTGGAATTGGAAGTTAAGGGCTGGTGTCTGCAGCCAGGAAGGCTGTCGTGGATCTTCCTATCACAATGATTTCTCTGAGACCAGGCCATGTGCCACCAAGCATATGCCTCCACCCAGCGGCCCTGTTCCTCATGGCTAGGTTAGGTAGCTAGTAGGGCTGGCTGGGAAATGAGCCCATATTTGGAGAGTAGCTTGAGGGCAGGATCATCAGGGGAAACGCCTCCCAGGAGGCATCACCTGGTTTGAGACTGGAAAGATCCCATCTGCTCACTGGAGTCACCTCAGTCGGGTCTGCCAACTGCAAGGGCTGGCCCCACCCACAGCATCCAAATCCCCACCTCCTGGGGACCCCCGGCCTCCACATTTTAAAACATCCCAGGAGAGTCACAAGTGCAGCCAAGGCTGAGAAGGGCTGATCTAGAGGTTGGCACTGCACGGACCAGGGGTCCCCACGTGTTCCTGGAGCAAGAGTCCCCTGCCCCACCGCCACGGCTCCTGCTCCTGCCCAGATGAGACCAGGGGAGGGGAGCTCAGGAGAGCTGTGCTCAGGGGGAGGGTGAAGGGCAGCCTTGGCCTCCGGGTTCCAGGGAAGCCAGGAGGGGGCTGAGCAATGCTGCCTGTCATCCCCCGGTGACAAATGACATTCCTACCAGGATCTCCTTAGATACTTCTAAGCTGACCCCTGCAGATAGCTATCAAAAGACCAACCTGTCCTCCAAGATTAAGGACTCTGGAGAGAGGAAGAAGCCCAAGCCCCGGCTGGGAGCAGCTCTGGAGCCCTCCTGCCCAGCCTGCCCTCTGGGGGACGTGAGGGGCCCAGGGAGCTGCCCTCTCCCCATGCCCTGCACAGGGTGCCTGGGTGGCTCCTGGCAAGGTGGCCTTCCCTGCGCCCACCCACTGTCCCCAGCTCCCTCCCTCCCCAGCTGATCAGCTTCTCTTTCCATGACTCTTGCTGAGCTGGGGCCTCCATGGGCATCCTCCTGCTCTTTCCTCCTGCTGTCCCCTTCCTCCTCTGTCTCTCCCGGGTCTCTCTGCCTGGCTTTCTGCTGTGCACCTGGGACTGCTGCTCCTGTCTGCCTGGCTCGCCTCTGGGACTCCTCTGTCTCCATCTGTCTCTACCATGTACCTGTCTCAAGTCTCTGCCCTACCTCTGTCTCTACCTGGTCTCTGCATCTCTGTTTCTCCCTCTGAGTCTCCACCACCTCTGTCTCTGTGTCTCTCTGTCTCTGTGGCCTGACTTCCTGTGTCTCTCTATCCTCTGCCCTCTCTGGCACTGTCTGGAAACCTCAATGGGGGCTTCTGGGAGGGTAAGACAGCATGTTCAATACTTCTAGCATTTCTTCACCCTCACGTAGTACTGAGAATTGACAACTCAGGAGGCCGAGACAGGAGGATTGCAAGTTCAAGGCCAAACTCAGCAACTTACCGAGACCCTGTTTCAAAACAAAAATAGGTCTCTCTGCTTTTCACACCCCTGCTTTGATGTACACCTCCCTCCTGTCTCCCACCCCATGTTCCAGTATGCGCTCTCACCTCCCATCACCTCCAGCTCATTGCCCCCCTCCTTTCCTTCCTGTCTCCCTCCTCCTCCTCCTCCTCCTCTTCCTCCTCCTCCTCCTCCTCCTCCTCCTCCTCCTCTCCCTTGTCTCTGCAGTGCTGCTGGAGGGAGGAGCTCCCTGACTCTTGCAGCTGGGCAGGTCCCCAGTGTGACCCTGGCCTGCTGCTGCCTGGCCCCTTGCCACCTCCCATCACTTCCTGCTCTTTGCTTTAAACAAAACAAAAACAAAAGAGAAGAAAAGGAAGGGAGAGGAGAGGAGAGACGTGCTTCACCCTCAACCCACCTTGCCAGTCAGTGCCCACAAGTGCCCATGCCCACAGTGGAGGGAAGCTCACAGGGAAACTCAGGCTAGTCACGAAGCTGCTGGGCGTGTTTGCGGCCTGTCAGCCACAGCTGAGATTTAATAACTACACGTGGCCTGCTGTGTGGTCTGTATTTATAACTGGTTTCCACAAAATTCCTACAACGTAGGTATCATTGTCCCCCTTATTCAGGCAGGTTTCAGAGACAGGTGTCAGAGATGTTAAGACACCTGCCCAGGGCCACACAGCTACCCAATGGGACAGGTGGAGTTCAAGTCCATTCTAGGTGGCCTGGAGATCCTGCCCTTTCCACTGAATCCTTCAGAGCCATGCTGCCCAGCAAGGTCACCAGCTCTTTAATGAATGTAAATGAAGTGAAATTTAGAATTGAGTTTCACTGGTGCCACCAGTCCCAGTAACCACATGTGATAGCGGCCGGCATGGTGGACAGGACAGACAGAGAACATTTCTATCAACGTGGTGAGCTCTATTGTATATAAACACAGGGGAGATTTGCATGGTCTCTGTGAGAATAGAAAAGAACACAGAAGGATATTGAAATGGCCTTGGGTCACCCTTAGTCCCAGTCTTGGCTGGGTGCGGGGTTGCGGGGAAGACCCCACAGCGGAGCAGCCAGCCTGGTTTTCTACCTGCCCTCAGGCTCATGGTACCTCGCACCCTGTCTTCACCACCGTGTGTGTCTGCATTTCCAAGGAGCACGGGGCTGATGTGGGGGGTGGAGTATCCATCCCTCTGCAAGGCAGGAAGAACAATCTTATGCCAGAAATTGAATGTCCTTATTTCAGCTGGCGTGCAGGACTTTGAACCCTTGTGCAACACGAGCAGCTTATCTTGTTCCACTCAATCAAAAACATTTCATAATGCCATTGCCTTCCGCAAGGTCACCTTGAAATCTCTCCCTTGCTCGAAGCATCCTGAATCTTCCTTAGCCTAATAGAAACATTCTGGAAATCTGAGTGGACTGGCCTTGCTCAGCCTTGTTCCCTCTCTAAGAAAATTGCATCTCGCCTCTCTATAGCAAGACTCCGTGTAAAAGGAGTGATTCCCCTTTCTTGCTCGTTCACCATCTGGGCAGTGGTCACACCCCAGCAACCCCTGGCCTCACTGGCTCACCCCGGAAGTCCTGGCTCCTGCAGATGTCTCTGCAGGGAGATGGATTCTCAGTGGTCGTTGAGGATTGCCTAAGAGGTTTTGCCATAGCTTTTCAGTGCCCTGGCTGTTCTGCTGGGCACTGATCACCCCTGCATTCAGCTCTTCTCAGCTGGTGGCTCTGTGGCCCCCTGGGCTCAGAGGCTCCCTACTTTGGTGGCTGCCATCATAAGTCTTCCAATGCTCCAGGTAACTTACGGTCCAGGGCAGCATGGAGACCTGCCCTCTCCCCTCTCTTAGCTTGATGCCCTGCTGGAAATGACCCAGGGCAATGCTGTATGGGGTCCCAGTGTGGGGCAGCTGTCCTGAAGCTGCTGTGCCGGGTGTGATCTTCGTCTCGCACAGAGCACTGTGTAATGGTCGGCCTTGTTAAAGAAACTGGTGACACTTGGTCTGGGGACTTTGCAGTAAGAGAGCAAGCTCAACTTCAAGTTCAATAAGGAGAAGTGGGAATTTAGAACTGAGGGCCAGAGAGAGGCAGAGATGGGCTAAGAGGTCAAGAGATTCTTTGATCAACTGACCTAACAAGAGTTTTTCTGAAGTTGGACCAGGTGAGCAGATCCTGAGCTCAGGGATCTTCCCTAAATGGACTTAGTAGGATTCTTGTGGAAACTGGAATAGAGGGGCCTGGAGGGAGGACAGAGACCAAGGTCAAGGTCTAGTCAGAGGACTCTGAGGAGCCAGAGAGGAGTCAGGTCAAGGAGGGTGTCTGTCCATAGCACGTGACCTGGTGACTCTGGTTTGAACCCTCGCTGTGCTGACTACGTGACCTGAGGGAGGTCACTTAGCCCTCTGTGTTCTCCTCTGTCCAGTGGGGAACAGCACTGACCTCCCAAGTGCGAAGGCTGAATTGGTTGTCCCCTCTGCTCTGGGCATGCTCTTTGGCTTAGACACGGCTCCTGGGGTCGGCCAGGACTGTCACAGGCTCATCTTCTCCCCCGCCACAGAGGGCTTCGTCACTGGTCCTCTGCTTTACGACAACATCCCTGCCCCCAGGTCACCTCCCATCCAGCCCTCCCCCAGGTCTGCAGCAGAGCTCAGGTGCATCTGTGGTCACCAGGGGCTGGAGAAGGTTCTGCTCAGGGGTAGAGAACTTCTCTTCTCAGCCCCATGTCACCTCCACGTTTTGGAGAGGAGCGGGAAGAGGCTCAGAGTGTGAAGCCACTTGCTCAAGCAGACACAGGACTTGGACCAGAGGACACAGTCCAAGCCCAGGTCTGTTCGGGGCTCCTGTGTCCTCTCTTCACCAGCCCACGGGGCATCCCAACATGGCAGCTTGACACACGTGAGTCTTGGGTGGACGTGTAGACACGGCGCTGCTGTATCAGTAGACTGTCCTTCTGTGGTGTCAGTCCTCTTGGCCAGATCCTCCCAATCCCAGCCCTCTCCGTGTACGCTCTTCACGTCCCCTGTGTGAAGTGGTGCTGTGTTTGCATTCACAGATCCTCACCTGCAATCCCTGCCTGCCTCCCCTTCCTCCCAGGGTCTCCAGCCCACCCCCCCAGACCCTTTACTCTGAGGACCTGGAGCTCATCTCACACCCTCCACCACCTCCCGTTGGACTGTCCGTAGCACAGAGACAGCTTGTCCCTGTCGTCCCTCCTCAGCAACTTGCTTTGGACACAGGATTGGAATTCCACACCACCAATACTTCCGCTCAGAAAGGGGCTCCTGCTCCCAGCCTGGCCCTGACAGCTCCCATGGGTGGTGAGGATGACATGCGCTGACCCAGCATCCCCGACTCCCGAGTCAGCTCTGGTCATACCAGGAGCTTTCAACTTCAAGGTTGCTTTTTTATTTTTTTAAACAGTAACCTCTAAATCCCTTTGCAGGCTGCAGGGACTCATGAGTTTTTATTTAGGATGTGTTCGCACTGGCTTTCGATTCATTGCCTGCAGACTTATTATCTCAAATTTGTCTGCATTACACTGCCTCTGACTGGCTGAGTCACCTGCAGTAACCCAGGCCACTTTCTCCCGATCCATCTCTGGTCAGGGCCACGGTGCCTCTCTGTTCCCATCAGAGCAGTTCCTGGGGCAGAGCCGGTGAGGGAGATTGCCTTCGCCCAGGACAGGCTGTGGGGACTGAGACGGGGGTTCTTCAGGGCCTCTCTTTCTGCTTGTTTGCTGGTATATGAAATGGAAATGCCAGTTAACTGGTGGAGTGATTGTAGGAACCAAATAAGTAGAGTTGTCTCTTAGCATCTATTTATGGGAGGATTGGTTGCAGGTCCCCCCTGCATACCAAAATCTGTGGATGCTCAAGTCCCCTGCATAAAAGTGGTGCCGTGTTTGCACTCACAGATCCTGGTTTTGTACTTTAAATCATCTCTAGGTTACTTGCAATACTGAACACAATGCAAATGCTCAGAAATAGTTTTTATTCTGTTTCCTTTAGGGACTAATGACAAAAAAAAAAATCTTATACATGTTCACTACAGATGGACTATTTCTGGATATTTTCAACCTGCAGCTGGTTGAATCCACACACTCTTCAGCACATAATAAATGTTACTTAAGTACTTGCTAGCTCTCTTTCTTGCTATAACAACTGGCCAAGAAGCTATAGCCAAGAAAAAATCCAAGAGTCACAGAAATATAAAATAATGGTCACCATTACCACACAACCACCGAGTCCTAAGTACTGTGTGCTAAGTATCTCATTTTCCAACAGGAAAAGCTTCTATTTTCCCCTCACTGACTTTTTTAATTTTTTAAAAAAGATGCATACCAATTGCCAGTGAAAAGACCCACAACAAAATACTGTATACAACAGGAAGCTAAGAGTGTCTAGAGGGTGTCTCTAATATAGGATAAAAAGTTAATAAATCTATCCAACAGTGGCACAGCTGAGTGAAGGATCAAATCATGTCTGTATCCCACCCAGAAAACCACCTTTCAAATCTCAACGTGGTGTGTCTCTCCAGACATTATTTCTGTGCATGTGATTATAGTCCTTCTCATTCTTGTTCAGAAGTACAATCACATTGTACGTGATGACTTGTGAATCACTCTTTATTCCCCTTACCACTTATCATTGTCCTATTTCCATGTTTGTGACTAAGGTAGGAAAAGTATATAGTGGGCAGACTAGACCAGAAGGAGAGGCATTTTTTAAAGTTAGAGTTATTAACTGTCTAGTTAAAATGGCAATATAGAATTTCAGTTTTAAAAACGGAGGCATATGCTATACCAGAGATCACTGTGCTATTTGAATAAGTTCCTGCTCTATCTCGCTCTCTCTCTCTCTTCCCCCCCCCTCACTCACACACACACACACACACACACACATACACACACACACACACTGGGTGTTAACACCTTTGATCCCCTGCAGGCTATTCCATTAAATGGATGAACTACGTTGTTTTCAATTCCCTTTTGATCAATATTTAGGCTACTGCAAAATTTTGGCCCATTCAATTGACAAGCCTCAAGTTCCTGACTTTCCCAACAACTGCTCCTAACCCTGCCCTGAGAGTCCCCTCTACCCTTCCCCCGTGGGCTTCCCCAGGAGATCTGTAACCCTGATCAGACAGACACACTGGGCAATTGCAAGTCCCCTCTTGGTTCTCGTGCCTCCGTCTTGGTCACTTAGAAACTCCCAGCTCATGTACTCCTGAGGATGCTCCCCACGTCTGCCATTCTCCTGGGGAAGCTGAAACTTGAGCGAGAAGGTGGTCCTTGCCTCCTCTCTGCCCTGGTCGGTCTGCATGGCCAGAGCATCCGTCTAGCTCAGTAGCTCGGGGGCTGGCCAGCAAGCGGGCAGGAAGGCTGGTCCCCCTGTCTATGGGGTGCTTCCTTTGTCTCCCTCACGGCCACAGGGAGTAGAGTCTCTGGGGAGGTGAAAGGAGAGAGGGGGCGTCTTTCTTCACCAACCTGTGTTGGGTCTGCTCAGTGTCCTTCTAACTCATGGTCTGATTCACTCATGAGAGCCAACTCTTGGCATCTCTTGCAAACTCCATATTCAGTGGCTGAACACTGGAAGTTCAAAATCAGCCCCAGTGGGAATATTTACACAATGGAAATTGGCATTGTCTGACAAATCGCCTCCATTACCCCCACCCAAGAGCTGATCACTGAGCATTCAGCCATGCACCACTGCCCCTAAACTTTACAAGATGAAGCTGGCCCCAAATCAGTGGCCACGGTATTTAAAGTGTGGGATGCTTGCTAACTTTTGTTCTCAGTCTTTAGAGACCAATTATAGAAAAGAAACCAGACCATCATAACAAGCATCTCATTTTATAAACAGTGCTTCGATGAGCACTTTTTATATTTAACTTCCCATCTGAGTGATTATTTTCTTTGGCTAAATTCCTAGAAGTAGAAATGCTGAATCCAAAGGTGTATCTAGTGGAAGGTTCCAGAGACACGTGGTTCAAATACCCTTCAAAAAATATGCACCGATTTAAACTCCCATCAGCAATGTGCCTGGGCTACTGGATCTTTGTCACAACTAAATCTTGTGATTTAAACATGTATTTTTTAGTCTCTTGGGCAAAACATGTATTTTACTTTCAGCTCTATTTTTGACTCCCAATGTTTGGATAATTTTCTAGAGTAGTCATTTATTAATAGCATTTCCTAAATTAACTCTTCTGTCATGAATTTTCAAGAAGGCAGGTCAGTAAGACAGCAACTTGGGGATGGGGGGGGGCTTCTCTGCTCATCAAGCTGCCCTCAGTTTATCCACCCCCTGTGCTCTGTGGGGACAGAGCATCGAGATCTGCAAGGCTTGGAGATGCCTTCTTAGAGGCTACACTTTAATTAAAACCTTTCTGAGATGATACATTATCTATAAAAGCAAATGGGTTAGAATATCGATTTTCCTGTGTGGTTCCAGAAATCCCAAAGGAAGTCTCATTCCACCACCTGCGGCTTTCCTGTCAGGGTACAGGCGCCTGCAAGTGGCTTGCGGACTCGCCCGCCCATGCTCCTGCTGTGTCCCCAGAGCCCGGGGAGCATGCAACCCAGGGCAGGTGTGCACAGACCTTTACTCAGTGAACGAGTAAGCTGAGGACGTGGGTGAGCAGGGACTCCTCACTGATCATCATCAGCAGCAGAACAGGAGTCCCCAGGTGCCAGCCAGGGTCAGCATTCTTTGTCTTCTGATACCTCCTCCCGCACCTACACTTGGTTTTTCCATTTGTTCTTTTGTCTATCTATAAATAGTCCCATGCACCGTCAGCCACCAGGAGGAACTTGCGTAACCTCCTATTTGGGGATTTCTTCATCCACCCGTCTCTGCAGCCATCTCCCCCAGACCCCTGGCTCCCTGATGGGAGGGACTCCCGCTTGTTTACTGTGGCAGTGGCCACCACACGTAGCCCAGTGCCAGCGCACACAGCGCTGGTGCTGCTGGGATTGCAGAGGTGGATAAAAGCAGCTCTTGATCCTCGGTGTCCTGCTGTCTAGTTGGGGAAGCTATCAAATAAATCTTTGCCCTTAGGGATCCGCAGACAGTCGAGTCCTCTCCTGACCCTTCTTCATGCAGATGTGCAGACCAGACAGAGATCCACATGTGCCATGCAAACTCAGCAAACCCACAGGTAGCCCTCCAGCTGCCCCGGGCACGCACACCTGCAGGGCTGGCCCCCGTCTGAGCCAGAAATAAACAGGTGGCAGCATTTGCAGCTCAGCCTGGGTAGTGTCCTCTGAGTTCAAAGGAGTTTATTAATTTCAGCCTCTTCATGTGGAACTCACGCAGCCTCCTGGAGGAAATATCCATAGCAACTGCGGTAACTGGAAGAAAGAAGACGTTAACCTTTCAGAGTCTGCTGCCCACTTCTGTGTGACCCTCCGCCTGTTTACAGCGGTTCTCAGAATCTGGGAAACAGTGGAAAACAGCTGCACTGGGGGCGGTAAAGGCTGGGATGGGGGTGTCCTTGCCCAGGAGGCCCTTCATGGGTACTCAGCGACTGGGGCGTGTGGTACCAGCTGGGGAGTGGCTGGAGGTAGCAGGAGGTGCTGGCTGATGGGGGAACTGGGCTCAGCTTTGCCCCCCAGCTGCAGGCTGAACTTTTAGAAATTACCAAAAGGTCTCACTGCGGGTCCTGCTGCCTCCAATCTGACCTTTATAGTAAGAGTGAAAAATGTTCACTGCTACCTCTTTGGGTCCAGAATGGATTGTTCCTTCCAGCAGGTCAGCAGTTTCCACTCACAGCCCGACCTGGGGCAAGCCCCATCCATTTCCTGATCTGATTCGGGAAAGCCCTTCTTTGCAGCCAGAGGGTTGGAAGCCTCCTGGGTGCAGCCCAGGAAGAGAGAAGAAGCTGCATGCTCTGCTCTCAAGAGATGGACAGGAGAGGTCGGGGGCCATCAGACCCGGGGTCAGACCTTGAGTCCGTTCACACACTTACTCGTATCTTTATTCAACTTTTCTCTCTCTAAGCGTCTGTCATTGTCTGGCAAAGGGACACGATGGCACAGACTTTATGACCATTGGGCAGAAGAAGGAAACCGTGCCTGCAGGCAGGTTAGAATTAGTGCTTGTAGATAGTAGGTGCTCAGTAAGTAGGAGTTACTTCATTTATACCTACTTTGCTCAGTCTACTCCCCTCCACTCTCTGCCCATTGCAGACCCTGAGGGGCTCCCTGGGTGGGTGGCAGATCACATGAGCACACACACAGTTCTGTGGCCACTAGGAGAGGGGCAAATTCTGCAGAAGGGAGGCAGGCACTCTTCCTGGGTAAGGTGATGTTACTCCAGGTTGTGGTGACCACACAAGGAAGGAACCCATTTCCTTCAGATCAGTTTGTTCTCCAGGGGACATTTGGAAGTATCCCCAGTTGTCACAAGCCCAGGGATGGGGCTGCTGTCCTTCAATGCAGAGGGAAGCCTCTCCCTAACCAAGAATGATCCAGACCAAAATGTCAATGGCACCAAGGCCAAGAAGCCCTGCTGTGTCCTTCACCATAATTATTCCCATCACCTACTACTGTGTGTTAAGCACTGCATTAGGGCCTTCTGTATGCATTATCCCATTTAATAATTGGAACCAGCCTATGGGATAATTCTCAGTGACTTCATTTCAAAGCTAAGGAAGCCGAGGCTTAAGACCTTCAGGAATCAAAAGTCAAGTTTGGAATTTGGATTCCCCAGACTCCAAGTCCCAGTTTTATTTTTGACCCCACTATACTGTCTCAAATCCTTTACTGGGAAAAGACCCAGGGTTTCCCAGACGTCTGTCATGCAGAGAGGTGTAGGGATTTGGCTCCACATGACTACAGCCATCTTGGTCTTGTCCACCTCATTCCCTGCCAGGTGATCCTGGCATGTATCCAAAGCCCTACAGGACAAGTGAAGTCACTGAGACTGTCACTGAGTGTGCTATACTACCTGCACGTGCCCAGCTTGTTTGTTAACTGACGCATGCTCATGGCTTTCAAGAATGGCCAGGTATCCTCTGGTTAGCCCCAGCCCATCTCTGCTCCTTTTGCATATAAAGCCCTTCATCCTTCCTTGATATGCAGGAATACACCTGTCTTACTGCCTCCCAAGGCACATTCCTGCCAAGTCCCCAGAAATCACACCTTGTGCACGCCTGGGGCTGTCTATCTCTTTCTCTGGTCTCACTGTGGAATTCTTTGGGGTCCAGTTTCCACACGTGGGGGCCATGCTTTTCCAAAACAGGTGGTCAGACTAGCTTAAAAATTCAGAAGGGCTGAAGAAGGGCTACCGCTGTGTTGATGGTGCTCCTGGGCTGTCCCCAGGCAAGAAGGACACATAGGGTCCAGCTTCTACTGTGGACGGGTGAGTGGGGGAGAGAGAAGGGGAAGCCATCAGCCCTTCCTCCCTCCTCCCTCAGGTCCTGATGCAGGTTCTGCTCCTGCTGCTGCTGCTGATGCCACCTACTGCCACACAAACTGCCACCCAACTAACAACTCTGAGCACTCACGCACACCCTCATGTACCCAACAGTATCTAAGTCTTCTGCAACACACTGAAATAGGTATGATTGTTTCTTTTTTTGGGGGGAGGGGTACTGGGATTTAACTCAGGGGCACTTGGCCACTGAGCCACATCCCCAGCCCAATTTTGTATTTTATTTAGAGACAGGGTCTCACTGAGTTGCTTAGTGCCTTGCCATTGCTGCCTCAGCCTCCCAAGCTGCTGAGATTTCAGGCCTGCACTACTGCGCCCAGGAGGCATGATTGTTTCTATGTCATGACATTAAGGCTAGAGAGGGTCAAACATGAGAGACTGACAGGGATGGTAACTGGACCCATGTTATTCTCAGTGATTCTCAACTCTCGTAGTTCCCCTGTCCCCACCCTGGGTGATTGTTTTGTTACATCTGGGTGGAGTACGTGTGCTACTGATATCTCTGAGGGACAGGTCAGGGATGCTGCTCAACATCTCAGGAGGCACAGGATGGATCCATCTCTCTGGAATATTTTGGCCCACTGCCAGTTGTGGTAAAGTGCAGAACCCTGACCTCGACTTCAGAAGCCCCCACTGCTGACATTCTGCTCTGGGCCCTTTACCTCCTCAGCATTGCAGGTTTCTGGGTGGTGTTGAGTAAATGTTTATTTAAAGTTTCCTAAGAACAGAGAATGCCTTGCCTCATGCCTGGAAGAACAGGAGAACAGCTTGAAAGTTAAAAATTCATTTTTGATTCACTTTTGACAATGAGATGACTTTTGTGACAAGACTCTGGGAAAAGCCAAGATCATGAACATTTCAAATCCACCTGTTTATTCTGTTCAAGGGTGCTTTTTTTTTTTTTTAAAGATGGAAATTGGGAAGGCTAGCGGTGAGGCCTAGTGAAATATTCATGACCCTCATCTAATTTCTAATTCAATTAAAAGGTGCTAATGTAGTTAACTGTGACAACAATTATTTTTGTTAATGAATACATTTAAATGCTTATCAGCAGAGGTGATAAGGAGTGCCCAGAAGATCCAGCCACAAACTTGAATTTCAAATTGGCTTCAGAAGTTTAAAGTTTGTTTTCACAAAGCTTGTAAACCAAATTCCGAATTTGCAAAATTGATATTTTCAGGATTAGCTATTCAGTTTCAACAGGAGTCTCCCATTTTCTGGAAGATTCAAGATGGGATTCTTTTAAAGTGCAAGTTCTTCAATTGCATTTGAAATAGGATTTGATTTATAAAAATTCAAATTATACTGACTTTGCAAGATTCCAAGGACAAGAAACTTGCCAAGTACCAGCACTGGTTGCTGAGCAGACGAAAGACTTTGTCTGAGATGTCACAAGACTGTTGCAGGAACGAGAGGTTATGTTCTGGAAGCCCTTTTAAAGAGGAATTTTATGGCATCTTAGTCCTTACATGGCATTTAAACCATGTACCTGATATTGTCTCATTTTAAGCAGAGCCATAAAAATGTGAAATTGCCTATTTTGAATTTTACAGTGTTTGTATGACTTTTAAAAGATGGATTTCTGGCTTCTGGATGAAAAAATGTCTTTTTCTTGAAGTTCTTGGGTCTGGCTTTCTCTGTTTTGTTAGCAGTTAATAGCCACAGTGTTGGGGACACCTTCTTTGTAGCCAGCAAACCTAATTTTAACACAAATCCTGCCACTCACCAGCTGTGAGGTTTGGGGGAAGTCATTTAACCAGTTGGAACCATTTTTTTTTCATCTATGAAGAGAGAGCTATAATATCTTGCAACCTTGTCAGGGTATTGGGACAGGTCAGAGTGATAATAGATTATAAGAGTTAGGAACATCTTGACACATACTTGCTCAACACACATCACTGGTGGGAGTGGGAGTGGGAGTCATTGCTGTTGTGGTTGAGTCCCAACATACTTTCATTTCAACACCCCCCCCCAGTAGGTGAGAGTGGTGATGTCATTCCTATTTTACTGATAAGGACACTGAGATTCAAAGAAGCTTGGCTACTTGCCCAGAGTCATGAGATTGGTAAGGGGTGGCACTATTATCACTCTTGCTTCCTACAAGACTCACTCATTCCTATCTTTACCCAATGGCTGAGTCTCTTAAGGTATTGCAGAAAACAGGACGAGAAGGTGGCAGAGACACATCTACCAGAACTGCCTTTGAAGATGTTTAGAGAAAGATTGGAAGTACTAGTTTCCATATGTGTAGACCCCACTCAAAACATAAAGACCTTTTAGATTTTAAGGTAACTGTTCCTAAATCCAACCCTTCCAAGGCTTGTTAAGAACTGAAAGTGCTAAGTTCCAGTTAGCAATGGAGAGATAAGAGATGGGGCAAAGACTTGAGTATTTGGTAACACTGATTCTGTAAGATAAATGAGCAGAGGGCTTCTGGTTTATACCCTGAGAATACCAGGAGTACCAGAACTTCTCCTAGGGATCCCAGAGAAGGGAAAGCTACGTGATGTTTGTGTTGATCAGCTTTTTGTTGCTGAGACCAAAGTATCTGACACAAACAACTTAGAAGGAGGAAAATCCTATTTTGGCTCCACTTGCTCCACTGCCTTGGGCCTGAGTGAGGCAGAACATCATGGCAGAAGGGTGTAGTGAAGACAAGCTTTCAGCTCTGGTTGCCAGGAAATGGGGGAGGGAGGGTCAGAGAGAGGGAGGGAGAAAAGGAAAGAAGGGACCACGGACAGGAGACAGTCCCCAAGGGGCAAACTCCAGTGACCTGCTTCCTCCTGTCATGCCCACCAGCCTATCATTTCTACACCTCCCAGTGTGCATTAAGCCGTCGGCAGGTTAGGTGATGGTGAAGTCGGCACTTCCATGCTCCAGTCCATTCCTAAAACCCCACCTCTGGGGTGTCCAACAGTGTCTGGCTAGATCTCCAGACAGGAATGCTGGTGGGTGTCCGGGACATGGCCAAAGAGACCCTCAAGAGACACGAGGTGAAGAATTCTGCCAAAGCAATCCATGGAGGAAAGAGATTTAAAAGCCATTCAAATCTCAACCACCCACTAACCTGGAAAAGAGTAGCTGGATGAAAGAAGCCAGTCACCAAATATCTCATTCCATGGTGGAATTCATATGAAAAGTCCAGAGCAGGGAGATGTGTACAGTCAGGAAGAGACGAGTGGTGGTTTAAGGATGGGGAGAGGAGGGTGGCAGCTACAGGTTGCAAGACAGGGTGATGAAAATGTTCTAAAATGAACTGCAGTGATGGTTGCACGGGTCTGCAGATGAACTAAAAACCCTTAAGATTTGCAAATTATGTGGCAGGTGAATTATATCTCAATAGAACTGCTTTTTTAAAAAACAAAACTCACCAGCCCACCTGCGCAAGCCATTACCTAGGCCAAGGGTTTGTTCTCAAAGTCCTTCTCAAAGTCTTCTGTGGTCTTGTTTCTCATCCCACCCAATCCTAGACAAGTTGGTGTTATCCATATGGTCCCCAAGTACATCATGATAAATATCTTGGAAGCTGAAGAGTCTTTTTTTTTCTTTTATGGAGCATGCTGATTTTCTGATCACCCTGATTTGCTTTTGTGTATTCCAGTTATACATTTGAAGGAAATTTATAAACCAGCAACCATCTGCTCTCATTCTTTGAGCCCACTCTGGGGCTCTCAGGAAGGGAGGAGGAAATCAGGTCAGTGTTCTGTTGAACTCCCCACTGGGCGTCCTTATGGTCCCCAGAAGCTCATTCCCTAGCAAAATCCAGGTGTGACCCCCCAGTTTAGCTAGCCCCTCTGAGCCTGTTCTTACATCCACAGAGAGGAGGAACTTATGATACTTGTTGGGTCGTTGTGTAAATTAAATAAGAGGACATCTATAAATCACTTATCCCAACATGTGGCAGGCACTCTGACATCAAAGCCATTTATCACCATTGCTATGATCTCATTACAGTAGATCCCTGTGAGTGTGCCTTGGAAGGTCAAACTTTTCCATCTTCTTAGGAACCCTACCCTGGAAATCACCCTAGATATACCCATCTTCCTGTGGATTCCTCTTACCTTGAAGAGATTACCATTCTAGCTTGGCCCAGTATTGGGGTCATAGGAATTTATATGTGACCAAGACCCCTCTGGTGCTGGAATGGTCACCGGAGAGATGCATCTATTTAGAGTTTGCAGACCCATGGACCACTGGGTAGCCAAAGGTGGTTCTTTCTATAATTTCTTCATCTTTGCATTTAGATGGTGATTTTAGAGAGAACAAAGTGAGATCTCAAACTGGGGACCCACCACTGTGTCTGTGTCTGTGTGCGAGCGTGTTGTCTACATCTGGACAAGTCAGATTTCACTTCTTGTCTGGATCTGGGAAGCCTCTGGAGAGATGGAGCACGCGGTTCTGCATGGCAACTACCAGCTAGAACTGAGAAGCAGCTGCCCGCCTCTAAAGGGGCTGCCCCTGCATCAGTGCCCACTGCTGCCCTTCTGCATGACTTATTTATGCTGCCTGTCTGGTGTCTGGATGCATTTAGGTCGATGATCCCCAGACTAAGCCTTTGTGAGCCTAAGGAATGAATTGCTCATACCATACTAGAAGAGAGATCAGCAGGCCTTATTGGTATCCCTAGAAAACTCACAGTCTGTAAGGCCCAGTAAAGGGATAAAGAAAGGCACTTCATCCAGAAAGTCTTAGGAAAAAGAGTCCAGCTAGGATTGCACACTGGCTCCAGCCCCATTCCAGGGTGCATGGGGGGTAACTCCCCAGGGGGAACCTGGCTGCAGCTCTCAGGCCCTCCTCCCATCCTGCCCAGAAACACACCAGCTCATATTCTAGAATCTCTGACAGAAGCACAAATGAGGTTTATGAACCATTAACCTTAGGTCAGTTTTCCAAAGTCTCCAAAAGCATTTTAAAACAATTAATTTCTTTGCTTCACTGGAAACAGATTGTACATCAGCGCAATTAGGCAGATGCTCGAGGTGAGACATTTCACCAAGATGGATTATGGGCGCCCACCCCAGATTCTTTCTGGGGAAGGAGGAAGTGCATTTCTCACATCCACCCGACCCTACAGTGTCATGGTCATTTCTAAGCAAGGAATCTTTGCATTTTCCAAGCTCCTTAATTTTGACTGTTATGAGGTATGACTCCTGATTTTTTTCTGTGCTTGTAGGGAGGACAGCTCAGAGGAAATGTATTCACAGGTTAGGAGAAAGATTCCCTTAATTCCCTTTGGTTCTCTTGAAAGTTTCTTTTAGGAATTTGAGTTCTCTGTGGCTTTGTATCAGCAGATTAGAAAAGAGTTGCTGCTGTGATTTGCAGGTGGTTTGAGGGTGTCCTCCACGCCCTGGGGTCCATGGGTCAGAAGCTAGGTACTCAGCATGGTGATGTGGGGAGGTGGTGGAGCCTTTAAGGGGAGGAGCCCAGTGGGAGGTGCCTGAGTTAGGGAGGGTGCTGCCCTCAGAAAGAGGTCATGTGGTTCTCATGGAACCCTGGTTGGTTCTAGTGAGAAGGTTGTTTATAAGAGAGTAAGAATGCCCTTCCCCACTCTCTGGCTTCCTGTCTCACCATGCACTCTCTCTCTCTCTCTCTTGTATGCCCTACCATCATGATGTCATCACTGAGATGTGATGCAGCCAGAGGGGACCCTCACCAGAGCCAGAGCCATGCTTTAGATTTTCTGCTTCCAAAACTGTGAGCTCAATAAACCTTTTTCATCATAAATCACCCAGCCTCTACTGTTTTATTGTAGCAATGGAAAATGGATAATAGGGCTACTGTGCTGGGCATGTGACATGTGTGTGTTGAGAAATGATCCACTTCTTAATTCTAAGGGTTCTCAGAGCAGGAGACAATGGTCAGAGGCCAGTGTGGAAGGAAACGTCCCTCTTGTCCCAGCTTTGCTATTGCCATGCTGTGAGGCTGGGCTTCAGATTTCCTTTCCAACCCTGACATCCTATGATTTCTTATAAAACTAACTCTGTAGATACAAAACTCTTAAGGAATCAGGTTACAACTTTCCGTTCAAGATGGCTGACTGAGCATATCTTGACAGAAGAAATATAAGAGCAGAAATAAATCAACAGCAATAGCAGGAAGGGGGGACGTTGCCACCAGCAAGCCAGAAATCTTGAGAAATGTGCAGAATGGATAAAAATATAGGACCTCAGAGGAACAGTGATTCCTTAGCCACCTACAGGGAACCATAACCCAAAGGAGCTGTAAGGGGAGACACTTGGAGGCTGAGCTCTTGGAACAGAACCCTGGAGAAGAGGCCAGGTGGAGGCCCGCAGGCTGGGAGAAGCCAGGGCCCAGGGAGAGTCGGAGGGAGTGAAAGAGAAAACAGGGAGGCGGAGTCCCCCTTCAGGAGAGAGGCCATCTGTGGCTCTCATTGCTGGGTTCTCTGCGTAAAGTTGGGGCTCGAGTTAGGGCACGAAGAGAATGGCAGGAACCCTAGCAGAACCCCGCTGAGGTAGAATAAAGACCTGGCCATGCTTTATCACACCTCTTCTCCACTCAGAGCAGCCACGTCCTCTGTCCACTGTCTGGATGACAGTGACCATCACGTAGTTGGAGAAAAGCATTTCGGCTGCCAACGAATCCGTCTAGACCAGCACTTCACAGCAGAGCAGACTGGTGACAGAAATGCTCCATTCCTCTGCACTGCCCAGGGCTGTGTCCTCTGGCCACCGTGGCCCATGAGCACTAGAAATGTGGCCAGTGCAATGGGGGGACTGGATTTTAACTTCATTCATTTAACTTTAACAAGTTTGTATGGAAATGGAGGTAGTCAGATGTAGCTAGCAGTTAGTTAAACAGCTACCATATTGGACAGCATAGGCCCGTCCTCTCCTTTATAATAAAAGCCACCCCACCCAAAACAGTTGAGGAAAATTGAATAACATGAAAGAGGGACAGGAAGCCAAATGCACTGTGATCCAAAGCCCTGACGAGACCTAATGCGGGAAACAGAAGATGACTTCAAAGAATGTTAATTAGTACCATCAGATCTAAGAGGATGCATCGTTGGCACGCAATCCTACAGGAATTAATAAGAACACTTTAATAATATAAGAAACCTTGGAAATTAAAATATGATTGACAACATTAAAAAATAAATAGAATGGCTGAATGACAGAATTAAAAATTAATTAAAAGAATTGACTTCACGATCCGGAATAGCTGGCCAAAAATATTCTCCCAATCCAAGGAGCAATAACACAAAAATTAGAACAGAGAAGCTGACACAGGAAGGTCAGGTGCAATAAACCCAAACTCATCAAGGTGGGATTCTAGAGAGAACTGAACTGAGGAGAAGCCAAAGAAATAATAAGGGGAAATGCAAATAACTGTGCATGAGGTAAACTTCCAATGATGTTATTAAATTAAGGGTTAATAAAGTCAGAAAAGCATGGCTTTTAAATCCATGCATAAACCAGGCACTATGGCACACACCTGTAATTCCAGTGGTATTGGAGGCTGAGGCAGGAGGACCTTGGGTTCAAAGTCAGCCTCCATAACTTAGCAAGGCCCTAAGCAACATAGTAAGACCTTGTCTCAAAATTTTCAAAAGGGTTGGGGATATGACTGGGTGGTTAAGTGTCCCTGGGTTCAATCCCAGATATTCCCAAAAAAAGAACACAATGACAGACTACCTGATCAATGAACTAAACTGTAAAATGGGGAACACTTAAGAAAGTAGGGAACATACATTAAGATGATATAAATAACACTAACCTATAAAGATTATAGTCAACCACTCCTCCTGTTAAAACACAAACACTATTAGGATCTTTAAAAGGGAAATGTACCTACTCTGTTTAGCAGACAGGTCAGAAACAAAGGTTGGGGAAAAGCTATAAATGTTGAATTAGGTTGGCAGCTATCTTTCCTAAGGAAAGATTTTCTTTTCTTAAAGATTATATGTCCCACTATATTTTATTCTTGCTCTATTAAAACACTCTTGTTTTATTAAATGTTAACCTTAGGTCAGTTGCTAAATTATTTTGAAAATTTTACTGTTGTTGAAAAAAAAAATTGAAGTCTAGCCTCAGGGACATTTGAGTTAGAATGATAAGATATCAAGCTCATGTCAGGAATTTTTAAAATAATGAAACCTACTAGTTTTAGATTATGTTCGAGGGCCATAATCACTTTATCCCAATTTTTCATATTGCTGTATCTATGTTTGGGGTATTATGAAAGTCAAACTTAGTAGCTGGAAGGAATTCAAATGAGAAAAAGTTTTTATAAAACATACACACAGCCAATCAGCTCTTGAGATTCTGAAATGGTCCTGAGCATGAGCTCTTCTTACTGAACACTTGGAACACCCATTTCTCTCTCTAGAAAGACTTCTTGAAACATCCGCTGTATCCATCTACTTTTCTTGAAGGTCTGATATTACGCCAATGTCTTCCTACAAACATCCATGTTTAAAATAACAATTCTGTAGAATACTCTAGAATGCCAAAACTAAATTACTCACTTCATCTAATGACACCCTCTGAGATGAGGAAATCTAGATTGGGAGAGAGCAAGAGGCCTGCCCCAGGTCACACCATGAGTTTGTGGCAAATTCAAGATTAAAACTTCAGTGTAGAAAACCTTTGTTTGCTTGTTTGTTTGTTTGTTTGTTTTGTTTTGTTTCAGGTAATAGAAAAACATTACCCAACCAGCTGAACCTCTCTTCATCAAATTATCTTTACATCTCATTGGCTCAGCTGGAATCACGTGACCATCTCTGAGCCAATCACGGTGAGCATGGCAATGCATCCTCTGATGAGTCCTGTCTGACCCACAGGACCATCTGTAAGACAGCAAGTGGATTCAACTCCACCCAAAGTATATGAATTAAAAGTTGGGGAGGAAAGTTTGACCATGAAACTGTGGGTCCCCTAAATAGGAAAAGGGTCTATGTTTGCTGAGTGGCCAGGTGGAGTCTCCTCTCCTGATCTGGTAATTTCTGGATGCCTCACCACAAAAGGTGTTCATTTCTCCTTCACCCTGGTGCTCCCTGTTCCTAGCCCTCGTCTTCCTGTGTCAGGGCAGAAGCAACCAGGTGGGAGAAGCTGGAGGTGGGGGGGCATTCTTGCTTTCCTTTTGTTTTTAGTGCTTCCTGAAGGGCAGCAGTGAAGGATCACAGGTAACCAGCTATTGTTCGCTGTTCTGTCGTCATCTATTGAAATTCCAAATCAGCTAAAGCAGCTGCCATCTGGAGTGACAATCCTTGGATAAATTAAAGCCTTCCTCGTTTCTGAGCACTGACCCCGTTCCCATCATTGATTGTGAAAAATCAATGGAGAATATGGAAATGGCGATCATATTATCAACTCTGTCAAAATTGGCCAGCGTATTCCATTCAGGCTGATGATAATGTAGCTGCTGGTGCTTATGGGATAGTCTTTAGGAGCATCAGAGTCAAATCAGAAGGGAAGGGGAGGGAGCCCCATCTTTCTTCACCTTTGGAATGTAGTGGAGAATATGGCACCTGGGGTGATAATCTCAGTCCTACCTACTTTCAACATTGGCTGGCTATGGTGACAAATTCAGACAGCAGCCTGTCCTACAGATATTGCTCATGACACAAGCCAGTCTTGGAGCACACTTTAGGAAGCCACATACAAAGGTGGCAACAGGTATCCTGGCCTCTCTTGGCTTTGGGGTGGTAGCAGGAGACCTCTGTGTTTGCGATTGTTCAACACCCAGGACCTCCTCCTGGAAAAAGACACCCTCCCTTGTCACATTCCTAAAGGATTTATGTTTTCCTGGCTATAGCCAGGTATTGTTTTGTTTCATATTTTGCTTCTTTTAAAAAAATTTGGTTTTCAATGGCAAATTAATAATTATATCTATTTATAGAGTACAATGTGATGTTTCAATACATGTATTTATTGTGGAATGATCAAAAACAGGCAAGCATGTGTTTTGGATGAACTTGAAATCATAGTATTTTGCCTATAGAACATATGACCCAGAACTAGATAAGCACAAATATCTATTCTTTCTTGCTGTAATAATTGGACTCAAGCTGGACCAATAAAACTCATTCTAGGATTTTTATAGAGACAACCACTAGGAAAATTTATCTTTTTTCTTTAAGTTTGAGGTTGTAAATTTCTGACTCCACAGATATTTATTTGTTGGTGATTATGGGGGTGGAGGGGACACAAGAATAAAAACATGAGAGAAAGAAAAAGTGGCCTAGTACCAAGCACAGAGTTGGTACTCAGCTTAATTTTCGAATGGATATTTAGTAAATGTAAAATGTGCTCATTAAAAGAAATAATTTGGAAATGACAGGAAGAAAAAAATGTCACCCAGAGTCCTATACATGCTCATTAAAGGAAATAATTTGGAAATGACAGGAAGAAAAAAATGTCACCCAAAGGTGGCCACCATGACAGTTTGTAAAATCTGCTTCCGTGATAAATTGGATTTCAGGCAATAAATCCTGAGCAAGATAAGGGAGGAGTGTGAAGGCCAAATTCCTGTACCTCAACAACAGCTCTTCGGATAAATGAAGGAAAGAAGTCATAAGGAAGTAAATTGCTGAAAATTGCCTGAGTGGCATTTTATTTATTTTTTATTAGTGCATTACAGTTATACTTAATAGTGGGTTCATCTTGACATAATCATACATGCATGGAATAGAATTTGTGCCATTTCAGTCCAAGTACTTCTTCTTTCCCTACCTCTCTCCTTCCTCCATCCTTCTTCTTCTCCTCTACTGGTCTTCCTTCTATTTATTTATTTATTTATCTATCTATTTATTTATTTATTTTAATCGGTGCTTTATAGGTATTTAGTGGTATTTTAAAGCATCCCCTTCTCTTCCTAAATGTGTTTCCCATCCTTAATGAAAGAGTCAGTGTTACTCAGGTTTGGTTTGCTGAAGTAACAACCATCCCCATGCCACCTGTTCAAAATCTGAGTATTCTAATCTTTAATGGTCTTGCTTTGGAGTAACTTAGGCCCTTTGGCTCTGTGAATTCAGGAATTTAGTCAAGTAAGGCAAGTTGCCCTCAGCTATGTCTTGGATTATTGCTTCTGTCCTAACCATTTCAAGTATTTTTCTCAGAAATAATTTAATTTTTTAGGCTTTCCATTCACTTCCTACTCTCATTCTGTCATTGGTTTTGTCTTTTGCCAGCCTGGTACACCTCCATTTCTAATTCCATGTTTCCCACTCTGTCTGTCCTGGTCTTTAAATGTGGTTTTCATTTTGCGATGGTACATTCTAATTTCCCGGCCACTCCCTTTAACCCCAGGTAATGCAACTTTTATCATATTGTCTTTTGGCTTGACCTGCTATCGCTCAGTAGTGCTTTGGTTCCTGTTTTATAATGATTTTGTCTGTTCAGTTGTTGTATATATTTCAGTTTTTCTCTCCATGTCCTCCTCCACACCCTTCGGCCATGGTGTCTGCCTCACCTGGTGCCCAGAACAACAGACGCCATCTATGGACCGAAGCTTGGAAACCAGGAGCACCAAATAAACCTTGCCTCCTCTAAAACTGTGCTTGTCAGGTCTTTTGATCATGGTGGTAGCATTTTCTCCTCTGGTTTCTACTACTCTCTGCAGGATACTTTACGGATCTAATGTTTTTCTTTTCTCAAACTTCAACCAGGAGAGAACCATCCACACTTAATGTATACAAACAGAAAAAAATGCATGGATTTTATATAGATCCTTTCTCTCTATCTGGGTGCTGTTAAGTCAGTTTTCCAGAAAAAAATACACACACACACACACACACACACACACACACATATTTTTTCATTCCTTACCTAGCACTGCTACACTGAAAGAAGCGTCTTCTCTTTCACCACCTCTTACAAAGGAGGTGAATCATCTGGCAGCTTTTTACAGCACAGATTGCTGGGCCCCATCCAAGACTTTCAGGTGCTCCAGGTCTGGGGTGAGGCCTGAGAATGTGCACTTCTAACAAGGGACTGGGGGACACTGAGGGTGCTGTTGCAGGGACCACAATTTGAGAACCACCCTTCTGGGTGCCTTGCTGGCTCTCTGGAGGTTGAAACAACAGGCGTATGAAGAAGACACAATCCCTGGCCTGCCTTGATGGAACGGGGGCTCCACAATGTGTCTAGCGGGATGCTTGGGCACACATTTTCAGTTTTGGAAGCCCTGGCAGTGGGGGCATCTCTCTGATTCTGACAACAGGTCCAGCCCGAGTCCTTGTGGAGTAGAATAGCCAAACCAGATTTTTTCCTTCTTTAACTAAAGGAACCACCAGCTGCTCCCTATTCTGGTGCGGACAGAGGTCAATTTGGAGCAGATGTTAGTGTGCTCTCTTTAATATGCAGATAGATGCTGAGCAGACCGGGATTGGAGGGCTATTTTGAGGAGACCTTGGGTTTGAATAGAGAAGCTACCTACACACTCTGCTCAGCTTATAAAGAGGAGAAGGCCAATTTGCACATGGAGGCCAGGGTGTTTGTAGGAAGAAGATGGCCTTAACCTTCCCAGAGAACCTGCGAGTGCTACCTAGGAAGCTCTCCCAGAGAGCATGGGTGTGGACCTGGCCAAGGCTCTGTCAAACAGCACCGTAATGGAGCCCTTAAAGAGAGTGATCATAAGCATAAAGTGAGACTAGACCAGTCTTTTTTGTCAATGATTTCAAAAGAGTAGCAAATGGCGGTTCTGGGGGTCTGAGTGTTAGCTGGCTGGAAAGGTCCAAAATGTTAAATATATGAATAGACCATAGACCGTCATTCTTCACTAGTGCGACCCATAGCAGGCAGCTGTCCTCCTGAACTCAGCCATTACTGGGTGCCCAGTGATCTTCTCTACACTGCTGAGTTGTGGTGCTAGTAATGCAAGGGGTGACCCAGGTGGAATGAACCCAAGGAAGTGTATGTCTACATGGGGTGGGGACCATGATGATTTTCCCTGTTATGGCTTGGATCCAGAATATCCTCAAAGGCTCAAGGGTCAAAGACCTGGTCCTCAGTACAGCAGTGTTCAGAGGTGGGACTTCTGAGAGGGGATTGCAGTTTGAGGGTTCTGACCTCATCAGTGGATTAATCCATTGAGGGATTCATAATTTGAATGGACTATTGGGAGGTGGTGGAAACCAGGAAAGGGGACTTAGTTGAAGGGAATGGGGCTTTGGGGGCATGACTGTGGGGACTTCTCACTCATCCCCCTCTCCCTCCCTCTTTTTTCCTCCTGACTCTCTGGCTGTCTTGAGCTGAGGCTTTCTTCTGCCACACCCTCCCACCACTTCTCTGCCTCACTTCAGGGCCAAAGCAATGGAGCCAGCCGACCAGAGATCCAAGTCTCTGAAATTGTGAGTCACAATAAATGTTTCCTCCCTTAAGTTGTTTTTCTCGGGTACTTTGTCCCAGGAACAAATAGCTGATGAATACAATCACTCTTCTCTTTTCCACTCCCTTGGATAACAGGTAAAGGAAGTTGTATTTGTATATGTTCCTGTTTCCTGATTGCAGAACTGGTTAACTATTCAAGTTGCATTCTGTTACTAAAACAGCTGTGTTTGGTAAACTTTTGTAATCTCTAGAACAGGGGTTATTGCCTTTCTATTGGAAGGTGCACATTGTCTGTGAACATGTGAACAAAATTGCCAGTGGAATCGTCAGGTAGCCAGTCAGCCGTGAATGAGTGGGCAGAAAAGGACAATGAAGGGCAATTGTGAGTCCCAGGGAGCCTTATCTGAAAGATGGGGGCTTGGTGTGTCACAACCTCCCCCCAGTCATAATCGTATCCCTTTAAGAAAAACCATAGTTTCAAGATCAGAACACACCCTGCCAGTGTCCTGGACCCTCTGTTATCACGGAAACTGTCACACCCACAATCACCCTGCCAACCCACATATCAAGACCCTCACAGAGAAAGCTTGCTGGGGGCTACTCCAAGAGAAATAAACCAGTTAAGTGGGCAGGAAGTTGAGGCAAAATAGGGCGAGCATTTCCTTGACTCTAACTCTGTGAGTGTCACGCTGTCCTCTGTGGATGGTCCATGCAGCCCCCGTGACGTCAGTCAAAAGTCAACAAGCAGACTTGGGCACGACCTTCTGGAAACTTCCCTGGGACCCCCAATAAGACTGGAGGGCAGGCAGGGTGTGCCACCCTTCTCCTCTCTGAGAGGACCCACTCTCTCCTTCGAGTGTCCCCTCTTCCCTTTCTCTGTCCCTTCAATAAACTCATGCCTCGTACCTGTCGGACATGTCTGAAATCACAAGACCCAGTGAAGATGGGGTCTCCGCGGCTGCCCCAGCTCTGTGGCCAGCTTCCGCCCTGGAACAGAACGTCCTTTGTACCTTTGGTTAGACTGTGGATGGTGGCCTGTCCGAATGGGCCAGGACATCAAGACTTTCACCTGAACACCTGTTGTTTAGATTAGGTCTCCTGCTTGGTCCACTGTCAAAGAATTTGTTTTTGAAGGGAATTTGTTTGCCCAGGGCCTGCGGCCACATGGGAGCAGTAGCTTCTCCCAGTGACTGTACCTGATCTGAGAGGTCCACTCCCACCAGCACCAGCCACCCTCTGCTATGGTCAGTTCTGAGTCGAGCTGGGCTCCTTCCTTCCATGAAGCTGGGAATCACAGGTTAGAAGCATGGAGACAGAGAGTTGGTGCACACAAGTTCCTCTTGTTCTGGGCGAGGTCCTCTTTCTCCCTCCCTCCTTCTCTGCCTAGTGGCCGACCTACTCAGAGGCTCTCTCCCCCTTCCTTCTCTCTGTTCTCCTTCTTTTCCAACTAAAAGAAGTTTGGATAGGATTGCAGTAAAGAGCTGAAGAAATCAAGTTTAAGTCTGAAGTCTTCTCCCCTTCACAGCTCCCCCATCCTTTTCACATTTCAGGGGCTAATCCCTCCGGGGGCTCTGTGTTGAAGCCCGCTTAGCTCTGCCTGTAAATCCCTGGGAGGGAGTGTTTTAGTTTCCAACCTCCTTGAAGATGTGTCGAGATGAGGGTTTTGTTGCTTGTTTATTTTGGCTTTTATCCAAGTGGGCATTTATTGGACTTCTTGAATCGGTGTTTGCCCTCTTTTATAGTTTTGAAAAATTCTCATTATGTCCTTATTTTTTTAGTTCTTCTCCTTTCTTTCTGTTCCCCCTCCTTGACTCCCGATTTGGTCATACCTTCTCTGTCTATTCATGCATTTCTTACCTGCCCCTTGTAATTCCTTTGGACCTGTCCCAGGCCCCCAATTCTTCTTCATTTATGTCTCATCTACAGTTAAACTGTCCAATGAGCTTTTAAACCAATTATATTTTTATGATAGACTTTTTGATTGCTCTTGATTAATTGAAGTAGCTTCCTGTTTCATGAGGACTATTGTGAGATCATTTCAACCAACATAATAATCCTAGTCCTAAAACAAAACCCAAATACAGAAAACCCCAGAAACCAACCGTATGGCACCCTGGATTTTTTTTTATAAGGTGAGCACCACTCCCACCAAGAAGAAAAGCCTTGCCACCCACCCCACCAACCCCTCCACTTTCCCATACCCCATACCCCCTCACCGCTCCTCAAATACCATCATATCCTTCAGTCATTGTGTCCTTGAGTTATTTTTTCATAGTTTATCACCAAATACAGATTTCTAGACACTAGAGATTGTTTTGCCCAAATGTAAAAGTCTGATACATTTTTGAAGTCTCTCTCCCTCTGCAATCTCCTCCTCCACCCTTCCATTTCCTTATAGTTTATTTGAGACAGAGCCCAAGCTCTCTGGCCTGAGCGGTCTCCCCCAGTCCAGATGGTAGGACTGCTGATCTTTGGTGCCGTCCACGTTTGGCTGTCTCCTGTTTATCCTATAAACTGGCAGCTCCTCCCAAGCCCTGGATGGATCCCATTCAAGGGCTGGTGGGGGGATGCCATGTGGGTGGGGTCTGCCAAGCTGTGGAGGGCACAGGGAATGTGGCTCGCTCCCTTTCTGTCACTTCAGCAGCAGTTGATGCTCAAGGGATGTTTCTATTTATTGGTTCCTGCAAGATGTTGATCATATTCTTTCCCAGTGGCTGCTGATAACAAATTGCTGCAAGCCTAGTAGTTTAAGACCACGTAAAATCACTCTCATGCAGTTCTGTAGACCCCAAGAGCTTCTGCAGCACATCCCTGCTCTCCTGGGTCTCCAGGGGAAGAGTCATTATTCTGCCTTTGGTAGTGGCTGGAGCTGGTCCTTGGCTCAGCCCTTCTTCCAAGGCAGCAGCTCAGCATCTTCAAACTGCCTCCATTATGAGTCCATCTTCTGTCTTGTGACTCCCTGCCTCCTTGCTAAAAAGGCCCTGAATTTATAAATTATACCCAACCCACCCAGACTCACCAGATTAACTCCTCATCTGAAAATTCTCTTTCCTCTTCTTATTCTTCTTCCCCTTCCTTCTCCTTCTCCTCCTCTTCCTCCTCCTTCTCCTCCTCCCCCTATTCTTCCTCCTTCTCCTCCTCTTACTCCTCCCCCTCCCCCTCCCTCTCCTCTTCCTCCCCCTCCTCCTCCCCCTCCTCCCTCTCCTTCTCTTCCTCCTGTTTTTTTCCTGCAGTGCTGGGGATTGAAGCCCAGGCTTTGTGCAGGTTCAGCATCCCCAGATTTGGGGCTGAGACGTGGGAGACCTAGCGGGCTGCTCTTCAGCCTCACAACGGTGCTGCCCTGCTGTTTATTTGTTCTTCATTGATTGGTCAGAATGCTTTGATAAAGGGGATGTTCTTTTATCTCTTATGTGCATTATTAATTCTAAAATTCTAAATTTAGATCAGAAAATTCTAAAATCTTCTTTAGAAAGTAAAAAAATAAATGGTAGCTTCGTTCCTTTTGCCAGTTTTCAATATAACAGGAAATAAACTAATAAGGCAATATAATAAAATATCTCACGGATTCATATTGATAGTTAGTCTTTTGTTTATTTCATTTTGTTTTGATTTCTGGTACCAGGGATTGATCCAAGGTGCACTTAACACTGAACCATATTCCTAGGCCTTTTTTATTAGAGACGGGGACTCTCTAAGTTGCTGAGGCTGGCCTTGAAATGCTGATCCTCCTGTCTCAGCCTCCTGAGCTGCTGGGATTATAGGTATACACCATTGCACCTGGCTCCTATTGATATTTCTAATCCTAAGTCAAGACTTAAGCTTGTCTCTCTTGTGTCAATATGTCTCCTCTTCCATTCCAAGAAACCTGGTTTTCAAGGCCTTCGGGGATGGTACAATTAGACCACACCCTAATTTCTCACTCATTGTAGCCGATTTTGAACACACAGTAGTCTCTGAATTATAAAAACATCGCCTCCATTATTATTAATGAAAACATCTAAGAAGTTTTGGTGTATGCTGTTCCCATTCTTCTTCTTTGTTTCAAGTTAATTAAGATAAATTGACATACAGCAAAAGTCACCCATTTGAGGCATACACATCTGTGAAATCATACAGATTTTCAAAGACCCTGATTGTCAATATTTGTGTCATCTGTGCATTGCCAGAGCATACAGCCCTTGCCTAACATTGTGTCCCCCTGCCTGTCCCTATTTTGTCTTGATTCTTAGTAGCTATTTATTTAATGCTCATTCGTAGTCATGTGTCATTGACACGTTAGCTTTTTCAGTGGTCCGAACCTCATTCCACCACAGAAGGCTCTGGAAGGCGATGGGGGACATATTTCTTGAGTTCTTGTGCTTCAATTAATGTGTCTGTGCCCTTTGGACTCAAAAATCAATTTTTGCTGGGTATAAATTCTGGGTATCACCCCTCTCTCCTTGAGTTCCTCAAATATATGACTCCTCCAATTCTGGCACGAAGCACGGCTTTCACTGCCAGCTAATAGTCTAGTTTTCCTTCTCTCCATGCACATGCTCTTTTTTGCTTGTTGCTGGGATTGTTCAAGTCCCCTGTTACCCCCAAACCTGCCTTGATGCTGCTCACCTCCTACAGACCCTGCACCCTTTCACCATGAGCTTTCAAATGGTCTTTTAATTTCAGAAATGTTTTAGGGTGTCTTCTTTGCTTTATTCCTATTGTATGTATTTACTTAAATTTATTTTTAATGGATACGTGAGTACATTAGTGTTATCGTCTAGACATGAGGTGTCCCCCAAAAGCTCATGTGTGAGACAAGGCAAGGAGGTTTAGAGGTGAAATAATTGGGTTATGGGAGCCTCAACCCAATCAGTGCCTGAGTGCTCTGAGAGCTTAACTGGGTGGTAACTGTGGGCAGGGGGTGTGGCAGGAGGAGGGTCATGGGGTGCACCCTTGGGTATATATATTTTGTCCTGGTGAGTGGAGTTGTATGTGTCTGTCTGTCTGTCTCTCTCCCTGTCTCCCCTGTCCCCTTCCTAATGGTCACACCCTTAGCCACTTTCTTCCTCCAAGCCCCTCTGCCATTAAGTTCCACCTCACCTCAAGCACAGCGCGATGGAGTGGGCCATCTATGGACTGAGATCTCCGAGCCCTTGAGCCCCAGATAAACTTTTCCTCCTCTAAAATCGAGCTTGTCGTGCCCTTTGTCACAGCAGCACAAGAGCTGACTCCAACAATCAGCTTTTTTTTCCTGTTCCCTGCTTTGATCTTCATCTTCAGTAATTCCTTCTGCCCGTGCATTCAGTATTCTGGGCCTGATTTCACTCTCTCAATCTTCTTTCTGCATTTCTTTTCTCAAAGTTTATTTTTTTTCAAAATTGTGCTGAACCGTACGAAACATAAATGACCATTTGACTGTCTTAAAGTGCAGAGTTTCATGGCATCAAGTACTTCCAGACTATTGTTCAGCCACCACCATCATCCATCGCCAGAATGTCTGTCACCTTGCAAAACGGAGACTCTGCGCATATAACAGCAAGTCCTCAGTCCCTGCTCCCCCAGCCCCGCACCTCTGTGCTGCTTTCCCTCCCTATGAATTGGTACCTTATCATATGGGTGGAATGACACGACCTCCTCCCTCAGTGGCCAGCGGATTTCATTGAGCAGAACGCCCTCACATTCCATCCAGGTTGAAGCGTGTCTCAGAATTTCTTTGCTTTTAAGGCTGAGTAAAATTCCACTGTGGGCACACACTCATTCTGTGTATCTGCTCACGTCTGAGTGGTCACTGGGTTCACTTCCCTGTTGTGAACAGTGCTGCAAACACGGGTGCACGATTATCTGTGTTCTTTGTTTCTTTTTGGCTTTTTAACTTTTCCGATTTTTTTGCCTTTCGTTTCCTTAGCCCTGTTCCTTTGTCCTTTCTAGCTGGCTCTCTTCGGTTCTCTTTTTCTGAAGTCCATCAGACTCTGTCCCCACCATTTCCTCTTCTCCTTCCCCCAGCTCATCAGATACAACATGGATCTCTCATCTGTTGGTGATTTGGCCCACTCTATTATATCTTGGGGCTTGGGAGGTATTTTTAGTTTTGGTGTTTTTTTTTAATTTTATTTTAATATTATCCACATTTTTATTTTCCTATCTAGTTCTGCCTTGGTCCAGGAATGTAGCTTCCCCAGCTTCCATCTTCAAGAGCCTCTCAGGATTGTTAGTCTGCTTCTCTTATGTTTTGCCCACGGCCTTCTTTCCTTGTGTGTCTAGACATTTACACATGTGTGCTGCTCATTTTCCTCTGAAGTGGATTCGCTCTAGTCCCTGAGGCTGGGGGAAGGCACCTTCTTCCTGGGAGCATTTCACTGGCTTCCTCTGGACTAATTCATGACGTGGACTCCAGACTCTGTTGTGGGTCAGTTTGGGATGTAACTCCTTTGAAATCACAGGGGGCTCAGTTTGGGATGTAACTCCTTTGAAATCACAGGGGTTTTCAGAGGAGATGTTTTTCTTCCCATTTTGCTCAGTGCTGAAGACTTCTTGCAGACTCTGGGAACGGGAGCCTATATTGTTGCTATATTGTTTTACCTCTGGCTCATCTTCACACCGACATTTTAACTCTAGCTGCTTGAAACTTCACACACTAAAAATGTTCTCCATGAGCATTGTCTGCTTTGTGTCTTGTAGAAGAAGCCCAAAGTGGAAGCAAACAAAACCAAGTTTATACAAGAGCCCTCTATAAGAAAACAGGGAAATACACAGTTGCTGAAATACCTCCCCCAATTCTTTGTTTAGACTTATTTAATAATGCACAGGAATTCATCTGTTTGCTAGCCCAGTAGGCTCTCCATGTTTGAGACTACAAGGATCAATGGTTCTCTAATCAGGTTTTTGTAAATGTCAGGGTTTCTGTTATTTTTAGGGGTAGGCTGAGAGCTTGAATTATGGTTGGAGTTAGTTTTTGTGCAGTTTCTTTGATACTGGGCAGTACTTAACTTTTACCTAGCCTAACTCTGCTCACCAACATCGGGCCTTCTAGGTGCAAGTGTTCGCTGTCAGGAAAAGTTTGTACTTTCAGATTTCACTGCACCTGAAACTTCTCACACTAAATGAGTCTCAGTATGTATTTTCTTGTTTATTTCTTAATGAGGTAGCTCTAAGCTGAAGCATGCAAAATTAACTTAATCCAAGAGCACTCTTTGAGAAAAAACAGGAAAATGAACAGTTACTTAAATAAATAATCAAATTATTTAGTTAGATGTCTTGGATACTGTACAATATTCATCTGTTTGCTAGCCCCACTATGCTCCACACTTTTGGGACTCCTAGTATCAACAGTTCTCTTAACAGTTTAGGATAGGTTTAGGGTTATGGTTAGGGTTAGGACTAGGGTTAGATCTAGTGCTAAGGTTAGAGTTCGTTTGGGGATAATTTCTTTGATACTGGGCAGGATTCATCTTTTACCTTTCCTAACTATGCTTGCCAAGTTTGGGACTTTTAGGTTCAAGTGTTCAATGTTAGGAAAAGTTTGTACTTTTAGGGTTCACTGTATTTTGACCTATATGAGTGAATGGAAATCAAGCTGCAAATCCAAGAGGGTTTGTGCTTGCTGCTTGAAACTTCACACATTCAATCAGGTCTCATATGCATTGCCTTATTTCTTTCTTGTTGAAGTAGCCCTATGGTGAAACATGCAAAATAAACAATCTGAGAGCACTCTATGAAAACACAGAAAAATACCCATTTACTGAAATACCTATCAGAATTATTTAGTCAGATTTCTTATATTCTGCACAGGATTCATCTGTTTGCTGGACCCACTATGTTCCACAATTTTGGGCGTCCTAGGATCAATGGTACTCTAAAAGTTTAAGGATAGTGTTAGGGTTGGGGTTAGGGTTTGGGCTAGGTTTCGAGCTAGTGTTAGGGTTATACTTAGTTTTGGGATAATTTCTTTGATACTGGGCAGGATTCTTGTTTTACCTAGCCTAACTATGCTCGCCAAGTTCAGGTCTACCTAATGCAATTGTTTGCTATCAGGAACAGATTGTAGTTTCAGGTATCACTGCATTTTGACCTTTATGAGTGAATAGAAATCCAACTGGATATCAAACAGGGTTTGTGCTGGCTTTTTGAAACTTCAGACACTAAAATATTTCTCCATGAGCATTGTCTGTGTTGTTTCTCATAGAAAAACCCAAAGTGGAAGCAAACAAAACCAAGTTTATCCAAGAGCCCTCTATAAGAAAACAGGGAAATACACAGTTGCTGAAATACCTCCCTCAATTCTTTGGTCAGATTTCTTTAATAATGCGTAGGAATTGATCTGTTTGCTAGACACTAGGCTCCACAAGTTTGGGTCTCCAAGGATCAATGGTTCTGTTACCAGATTTGTGTTAATGTCAGGGTTCTTGTTATTTTTAGGGTTAGGGTGAGAGCTTCAGTTATGGTTAGTGTTAGTTTTTGTGTAGTTTCTTTGATACTGGGCATTATTAATCTTATACCTAGCCTAACAATGCTCGCTAAGTTTGGGTCTTCTAGGTGCAAGTGTTCACTGTCAGGAAAAGTTTGTACTTTCAGATTTCACTGCAACTGAAACTTCTCACACTTAATGAGGTCTCAATATGTATTGTCTTGTATCTTTCTTGATAAAGTATCCCTAAGCTGAAGCATGCAAAATCAACTTAATCCAAGAGCACTCTATGAAAAAACAGGAAAATACACATTTACTGAAATAACTAGACAAATTATTTAGTCAGATGTCTTTGATACTGCACACCATTCATTTGTTTGATAGCACCACTGTACTCCGCACTTTTTGGACTCCTAGTATCAATGGTTCTCTTAACAGTTTAGGATAGGTTTAGGATTATGGTTAGGGTTAGGGCTAGGGTTAGATATGGTATTATGGTTAGAGTTCGTTTTGGGATAATTTCTTTGATACTGGACAGGATTCATTTATTACCTTGCCTAACTATGCTTTCCAAGTTTGCGGCTTCTAGGTTCAAGTGTTCAATGCAGGAAAAGTTTGAACTTTCAAATTTCACTGCATTTTGACCTATATGGGTGCATGGAAAGTGAGTTGGAAATTCAAGAGTGTTTGTGCTTGCACTCGAAACTTCACACACCAAACACGTCTCATATGCATTGTCTTTTTTCTTTCTTGTTGAAGTTGCCCTAAGGTGAAGCATGCAAAATCAACAATCTGAGAGCACTCTGTGAGAAAATAGAAAAATAAACATTTACTGAAATACCTATCAGAATTATGTAGTCATAGTCAGATGCCTTATATACTGCACAGGATTCGTATGTTTCCTGGACTCACTATTTTCCTCACTTTTGGGAGTCCTAGGATCAATGGTACTCTAAAATGTAGGGATAGTGTTAGGGTTAGGGTTAGGGTTAGGGCTAGGGCTAGGTTTAGAGCTAGTGTTAGAGTTACAGTTAGTTTAGGGATAATTTCTTTGATACTGGGCAGTGTTCATGTTTTACCTAGCCTAACTATGATAATCAAGTTTGGGCCTACATAATGCAATTGTTTGCTATCAGGAACAGATTATAATTTTAGGTATCACTGCATTTTGACCTTTGTGGGTGTATGGAAATCCAGCTGGATATCATACAGGGTTTGTGCTAACTTCTTGAAACTTCACACACTAAAACAGTTCTTATGAACTTTGTTTGTTTCTTGTAGAAGAAGCCCAAAGCGGAAGCAAACAAATCCAAGTTTATAAAAGAGCCCTTTATAAAAAAACAGGGAAATACACAGTTAGTGAAATACCTCCCCCAATTCTTAGGTCAGATTTCTTTTATAATGTGCAGGAATTCATCTGTTTGCTAGACCACTAGGCTCCCCAAGTTTGGGGCTCAAAGGATCAATGGTTCTGTTATCAGGTTTGTGTTAATGTCAGGGTTTCTGCTATTTTTAGGGCTAGGCAGAAATCTTGAGTTATGGTTAGAGTTAGTTTTTGTGTAGTTTCTTTGATACTGTGCAATATTCATCTTTTACCGTGCTGAACTATGCTCACCTAGTTTGGGCCTTCTAGGTGCAAGTGTTCACTGTAAGGAAAAGTTTTTAGTCTCAGATTTCACACTCATTGAAGTCTCAGTATGCATTGTCTTGTTTCTTTCTTAATGAGGTATCCCTAAGCTGAAGCATGCAAAATCAACTTAATCCAAGAGCACTTTATAAAAAATCAGGAAAATATCCATTTACTGAAAGCACTAACCAATTTTTTTAGTCCTATATCTTTGGTACTGCACAATATTCATCAGTTTGATAGCTCCACTATGCTCCCCACTTTTGGGATTCCTAGTATCAATGGTTCTCTTAACAGTTTAGGATAGGTTTAGGGTTAGGGTTAGGGTTAAGGCTAGGGTTACATCTAGCTTTAGGGTGAGAGTTTTGGGGGGGCTAATTTCTTTGATACTGGGCAGGATTCATCTTTTGCCTTGCCTAACTATGCTCACCAAGTTTGGGGCTTCTAGGTTTAAGTGTTCAATGTGAGAAAAAGTCTGTACTTTCAGGGGTCACTGCAGTTTGACCTATATGGGTCAATGGAAATTGAGCAGGAAATCCTAAAGACTTTGTGCTTGCTGCTTGAAGCTTCACACACTCAATTAGGTGTCAGTATTAATTTTCTTGTTTCTTTCTTATTGAAGTATCCCTAAGGTTAAGCATACAAAATCAACAATCTGAGAGCACTCTATGAAAAAAACAGGAAAATACTCATTTACCAAAATACCTATCAGAATTATTTATTCAGATGTCTTATATACTGCACAGGATTCATCTGTTTGCTGGACCCACTATATTCCACACTTTGAGGAGTCCTAGGATCAATGTTACTCTAAAAGTTTTGAGATAGTGTTAAGATTAGAGTTAGGGTTAGGTCTCGGTTTCGAGCTCCCTTGCCAAGTTCAGGTCTACATAATGCAATTGTTCACTATCAGGAACAGATTGTAGTTTTAGGTTCACTACAATTTGACCTTTATGGGTGAATGGAAATCCAGCTGGATATCAAACATGTTTGTGCTAGCTGCTTGAAACTTCACATATTCAATCAGTTCTCCATGAGTATTGTCTACTTATTTCTCTTACAAGAAGCCCAAAGCTGAAGCACAGAATAACAGGTTTATCTAGGAACACTATAAGAAAACATAAAAATTCCCAGTTATTGAAACATTTACCCCATTTCTTTGGTCATATTTCTTTAATAATTTGCAGGAATTAACTTCTTTGCTAGCCTTCTAGGCACCCGAAGTTTGGGAATCCAAGGATCAATGGTTCTATAAAGAGGTTAGGGTTAGTGTCAGGGTTTGTGTTAATTTTAGTACTAGAGTGACAGCTTGTATTATGGTTAGAGTTAGTTATTGTCTAGTTTATTTGATACTGGGCAGTTTTCATCTTTTACTTAGCCTAACTATGCTCACCACGTTTGGTCCTTCTAGGTGCAAGTGTTTGCTGTCAGAAACAGTTGTACTTTCAGGTTTCACTGCATTTTGACCTATGGGTGAATGGAAATCAAGCTGGAAATCCAAGAATGTTTGTGCTTCCTGCTTGAAACTTACACATTCAATCAGGTCTCAGTACGCTTTGTCTTGTTTCTTTCTTATTGGAGTAGTCCTAAGCTGAAGCATGCAAAATCAACTTAATCCAAGAGCACTCTGTGAAAACACAGGAAAATAAACATTTACAGAAATACCTAACAAAATTATTCAGTCAGATGTCTTTTAGCTGCACAGGATTCATCTGTTTGCTGGCTCCACTATGCTCCACAACTTTTGGCATCCTAGAATACACAGTTCTCTAAATAGTTTATGGATACAGTTAGGTTTAGGGTTAGGGTTTGGAATAGGGTTAGAGCTAGTGTTAAAGTTAGAGTTTGGGGCTAAGTTCTTTGATACTGGGCGGAATTCATTTTTTACCTTCCCTAACTATGTTCACCAAGTTGGAGGTTCTAGGTTCAAGTGTTCAATGTCAGGAAAAGTGTGTACTTGCTGGTTCACTGCATTTTGACCTATATCAGTGAATGGAAATCAAGCTGGAAATCCAAGTGTGTTTGTGCTTGCTGCTTGAAACTTCACACACTCAATCAAGTCTCATATGCATTGTCTTGTTTCTTTCTTGTTGAAGTAGCCTTAAGGTGAAACATGCAAAATAAACAATCCAAGAGAACTCTGTGAAAAAAAAAACTGAAATACCTATCAGAATTATTTAGTCAGATGTCTTATATACTGAAGAAAATTCATCTGTTTGCTGGACCCACTAATTATCACACTTTTGGGAGTTCGAGGATCAATGGTACTCGAAAAGTTTAGGGATAGTGTTAGGGTTAGGGTTAGGGTAAGGGCTAGGTTTAGAGCTAGTGTTAGAGTTACAGTTCGTTTAGGGATAACTTCTTTGATACTGGGCAGGATTCATGTTTTACCTAGCCTAATTATGCTCACCAAGTTCGGGCCTACATAATGCAATTGTTCGCTATCAGGAACAGATTGTAGTTTTAGGTATCACTGCATTTTGACCTTTATAGGTGAATGGAAATCCAACTGGAAATCCAAGAGGGTTTTTGCTTTCTGCTCAAAACTTCACACACTCAATTATGTCTCATATGCATTGTCTTATTTCTTTCTTGGTGAAGTAGCCCTAAGGGGAAGCAAGTAAAATGAACAATCTGAGAAAACTCTGTGAAAAAAAAGGAAAATACTCATTTACTGAAACACCTATCAAAATTATTTGGTCAGATATATTATATTCTGCACAGGTTTCATCTGTTTGCTGGACCCACTACGTTTCACACATTTGGGAGTCTTAGGATCAATGGTACTCCAAAAGTTTAAGGATAGTGTTAGGGTTAGGTTTAGAGCTAGTGTTAGGTTATACTTAGTTTTGGGATAATTTATTTGATACTGGGTAGGATTCATGTATTACCTAGCCTAACTATGCTTGACAGGTTCAGCCCTACATAATGCAATTGTTTGCTATCAGGAACAGATTGTAGTTTCAGGTATCACTGCATTTTGACCTTTATGGGTGAATGGAAATCCAGTTGGAAATCAAACAGGGTTTGTGCTAGCTGCTTGTAACTTCACACACTCAATCAGTTCTCCATGAGCATTTTCTGCTTATTTCTTGAATAAGAAGCCCAAAGCTGAAGCACAGAATAACAAGTTTATCCAAGAGCACTCTGTAAGAAAACAGGAAAATTCCCAGTTACTGAAACACTTCCCCCATTTCTTTGGTCATATTTCTTTAATAATTTGCTGTAATTCACTTCTTTGCTACCCCACTAGGCCCCCCAAGTTTGGGTCTCCTAGTATCAATGGTTCTGTAAGCAGGTTAGGGTTAGTGTCAGGGTTTGTGTTAGTTTTAGTGCTAGAGTGAAAGCTTGTGTTATGGTCAGAGTTTGTTTTTGTCTAGTTTCTTTGATACTGGGAAGTTTTCATCTTTTACTTAGCCTAACTATGCTCACCACGTTTGGTCCTTCTAGGTGCAAGTGTTTGCTGTCAGAAACAGTTTGTACTTTCAGGTTTCACTGCATTTTGACCTATATGGGTGAAAAGAAATCACGCTGGAAATAAAAGTGTGTTTGTGCGTCCTGCTTGAAAGTTCACACATTCAATCAGGTCTCAGTATGCATTGTCTTGTTTCTTTTTTGTTGAAGTTGCCCTAAGCTTAAGCATGCAAAATCCAAGAGTACTCTATGAAAAAAAAAAAAGGAAAATACCCATTTACTAAAATTACTAACCAAATTATTTAGTCAGATGTCTTTGATACTGCACAACATTCATCTGTTTGATAGCCCCACTCTGCTCCACACTTTTGGTACTCCTAGTATCAATGATTCTCTAACAGTTTAGGATAGGTTTAGGGTTTGGGTTAGGTTTAGGGCTAGGGTTAGATATAGTGTTAAGGTTAGAGTTCGTTTTGGGCTAATTTCTTTGATACTGGACAGGATTCATTTTTTACCTTGCCTAACTATGCTCACCTAGTTTGGGCCTTCAAGGTCCATATGTTTGCTGTCAGAAACAGTTGGTAGTTTCAGGTATCACTGCATTTTGACCTATAAGTGTTAATGCAAATACAGCTGGAAATCAAAAATTGTTTGTGCTAGCTGCTTTAACTTCACACACTCATTAAGTTCTCCATGAGCATTGTCTGGCTTTTCTCTTGTAGAAGAATCCAAAGCTGAAGCACACAAAAACAAGTTTATCCAAGAGTACTCTATAAGAAAACAGGTAAATATTCAGTTACTGAAATACATCTCCCAATTCGTTTTTCAAATTTCTTTAAAAATGCACAGGAATTCACCTCTTTGCTAGCCCACTATGCTCCCCAACTCTGGGACTCCCTGGATCAATGGTTCTCTAAATAGATTAGGGTTATTTCAGGGTTTTTATTAATTTTTGAGCTAGGGTGAGAGCTTGTTTTATGGTTAGAGTTAGTTTTTGTCTAGTTTCCTTGATACTGAGTAGTATTCATCTTTTACCTAGCCTAACTATGATTGGCAAGTTTTGGCCTCTTAGGTGCAAGTGCTCACTGTCAGAAACAGTTTGTACTTTCAGATTTCACTGCATTTTGACCAATATGGGTGCATGGAAATCAAGCTGGACATCCAAGGATGTTTGTGCTTGCTGCCTGAAACTTCATACATTCAATCAGGTCTCAGAATGCATTGTCTTGTTTCTTTTTTGTTGAAGTAACCCTAAGCTGAAGCATGCAAAATTAACTTAAACTGTATGAAAAAACACAAAAATACCCATTTCCTGAAATATCTACCCAAATTATTTAGTCAGATATCTGTGATAGAATGCACAGCATTCATCTGTTTGGTGGACCCACTATGCTCCACACTTTTGGAAGGCCTAGGATCAATGGTTCTCTAAACAGTTCAGGGATAGTGTTAGGGTTAATGTTAGGGTTAGGGCTAGGGTTAGTCCTAGTGTCAGGGTTAGAGTTAGTTTTAGGTTAATTTCTTTGATATGGGGCAGGTTTCATCTTTTACCTAGCCTAACTATGCTAGCCAAGTTTGGGTGTACATTGTCCAAATGTTCACTGTCAGCAACAGTTCTATTATAAAATATCACTGCATTTTGACTTATATGGGTGAATGGATATCCAACTAGAAATCAAAGAGGGTTTCTGCTAGCTGCTTGAAACTTCACACACTCAATCTGTTCTCTGGAGCATTGTTTCTTTGATACTGAGCAGTATTCATCTTGTAGAAGAAGCCCAAAGCTGAAGCACAGTTTATCGAAGAGCACTATATAAGAAAACAGGGAATTACCCAGTTTGTATTTTCAAGGTTAACTGCTTTTAGAAATATATGGGTGAATGGGAATCCAACCTGAAATCATACAGGGTTTGTGCTAGCTAGTTGAAACTTCAAACACTCAATCAGTTCTCCATGAGCATTGTCAGGTTTGTTTCTTATAGGAGAAGCCCAAAGGGCTGGGGATGTCGCTCAAGCAGTAGTGTGCTCGCCTGGCATGCGCACAGCCTGGGTTCGATCCTCAACACCACATACAAACAAAGATGATGTGTCTGCCGAAAATTAATATTAAAATTCTCTCTCTCTCTCTCTCTCTCTCTCAAAAAAAAAAAAAATTAGAAGAAACCCAAAGCTGAAGCACACAAAAACAATTTTATCCAAGAACACTCTATAAGAAAACAGGGGAAAACCCAATTACTGAAATCCCTCCCCCAAATTCTTTGGTCTGATTTCTTTGATAATTCACAGGAATTCATATTTTTGCTAGCCCACTAGGCTCTCTAAGTTTGGGACTCCAAGGATCAATGGTTCTCTAAACAGGTTAGGGTTAGTGTCAGGGTTTGTGTTAGTTTTGGGGCTACAGTGATACCTTGTGTTAGGGTGCGAGTTAGTTTTTGTGTAGTTTCTTTGATACTGTGCAGGATTCATCTTTTCCCTACCCTACTATGCTCACCAAGTTTGGGAATTCTAGGTGCAAGTGTTTGCTCTCAGGAACAGTTTGTATTTCCAGGTTTCACTGCATTTTGACATATACAGGTGAATAGAAATAGAGCTTGAAATTGAAAAGGGTTTGTGCTTGCTGCTTGAAACTTCACACACTCAATCAGATCACAGTATGCATTATCCTGTTTCTTTCTTGTTGAAATAGGCCTAAGAGGAAGCATGCAAAAAGAACTTTATCCAAGAGCATTCTATGAAAAAAAAAAAAACAAGAAAATACCCATTTACTGAAATACCTAATCAAATTATTTAGTGAGATTTCTTTGATAATGCACTGGATTCATCTGCTTGCTAGCCCCACTATGCTCCACACTTTTGGGAATACTAGGATCAACGGTTCTGGTTCTCTAAACCTTTTAGGAATAGTGTTAGGGTTAGGATTAGGGGTAGGGCTAGGGGTAGAGCTAGTGTTAGAACTAGTGTTAGGGTTAGAGTTAGTTTTGGGCTAAGCTCTTTGATACTGGGCAGCGTTCATATTTTAACTAGCCTAATTATTCTCACCAAGTTTGGGGCCTCTAGGTGCAACAGATGGCTGTCAGGAACAGTTTTTATTTCCAGGTTTCACTGCATTTGGAACTGTATAGGTGAATGAGAATACAGCCTCAAATCAAACAGGGTTTGGACAACTGCTTGAAACTTCACACACTAAGTCAATTCTCCATGAGCTTTGTCTGGTTTGTTTCTTGTAGAAGAAGCCCAAAGCTGTAGTGCACAAAAATAAGTTTATTCATAGCACTCTATAATAAAACAGGAAAATACCCAATTACTAAAATTCCTCCCCCAATTCTTTGGTCAGATTTCATTGATAATCTACAGGAATTCATCTTTTTGCTAGCCCACGAGACTCACTAAGTTTGGAACTCCAAGAATCAATGGTTCTCTAAACAGGTTAGGGTTAGTGTCAGGGTTTGTGTTAGTTTTAGGGTTAGTTTTAGTGCTAGAGTGACAGCTTGTGTTATGGTTTGAGATAGTTTGTGTCTAGTTTCTTTCATACTCGGCAAGATTCATCTTTTACCTAGTGTAACTATGCTTGCCAAGTGTGTGCATTCTAGGTGCAAGTGCTTGCTCGCAGGAACAATGCATATTTCCAGGTCTCACTGTATTTTGACCTATACAGGCGAATGGAAATGGAGCTGGAAATCGAACAGGGTTTGTGTTTGCTGCTTGAAACTTCACACACTCCATCAGATCTCAGTATGCATTCTCATTTTTTCTTTCTTGTTGAAGTATCCCTAAGATGAAGCATGCAAAAACAACTTTGTGGACGTTAGATTCACCTGTGTGGTTTGTATAACTGTGGTTACCATAAACATGGGCCACATGTTTATGGGAAGATATGTGTTCTAGTCAGGACAACTCAGCCCAGGGAGTGGAACCCTAGCATACCTCAGAGTAACCACAGAGACCTGTACCTGTTTGGAAAATGCAGCAATCCAAATCAGCCCTAGAAATAATTGTAATTGATTGTGTTACAAGAATGGTTATGAATGTGAGTGACTTTAGAGAACACAGGGGGAAGCCTTTGGGACTGTCTGGTGCTGTATGTGTCATACTGTTAAGGTGATGAGAAGGAAAAAAAGTATAGCTGTGTCTAGGAAAGCTGGAGGGATTTCTTCCTGTAGGAATTCTTTAGAAGTCAAAGTGCTTGACATTGTGAACAGCATTGTAGTCTATGAAGGTGAATTGTTCTTAGAGATAACATTGTAGAATGCCTCCTTGGACCGGGCTGGTGGCAAGAGAAGAGACAGAAACTTGCCCCCTCCTGCTTTTGCCTGGTCCATTGGCATTGCTGTTCATGGCACTTGTCCCCTCAGGAGCCTTGTTGTGCCTGTCCAACTCCCTCCCACTCAGAATTTGCCACTTGGGTCCATGAAGACCCATCAGTGCCTAGCCCAGTGCCATTTCTGCTTTCACTCTGGAGAAGAGAGTGAAAGACTCAGAAGAGGCCTATGATGTCTATACCCACACCCTGTGGGCCGCTCAGTTCCACGAATAGAGAAGATCTTTATAGGCATGGGGTTAGAACTCACACCATGTTTTCTGGCTCAATGATGCTTCCTGGAGCAGGACTCCCCACCAGGGAATGAATGAGGCCCATTGAAAAATGCCCACTTCTCACTGTGTGTGGGGCACAGCATGGAACACCCTAGAGAAATGGATCCTCTCCCTTCTTTGACGATTTTCTGCTTTCCCATGTGGATAGGCTCTAAGAATAGAAAATATGGACTGGAAGCAGAGCAAGACCCAGAAGGGACCAGTCCTGACCTGTTTCCCTACCCAGGAAAACTCCTAAATTTTGAGTAGGTCACTTCCTCTGTGGGTATAGATTCTGTCTCATTGCCTTTCCCCTGGATCTATGGGACAAGCAAGGAATGGTGTTGGGAGACATTCTCTGTGACCCCAAGCTGGCTCCTTGGTCCTTTTAAGCCCCAAATTCTTCCAGGGAGCATTACTAGAGCTGTATGTGTGTGTAAATGTCACTATACTACAAGTCACAACCAGAGTGCCCTAGTCCTGGCTTTTCCACCAGTTGTCAACTCTTCCTTTCTGGAATTCAAGAGGCAGTGGTGTATAGGCTTATTAATATACCCCTCAGAAATTTATCTTCTCTGCTTGAAGGATTTTCTTCCTTTTGCATTTCTCCAGGCCTGTGGTCTGGGAGCCAGCACAGAGGCAGGCCTAGGGTGCAATAGGGTGAACAACTCAGCCTCTGGTGACCCTTTTCCTCCAACCTGGTGGTTGGCACATGAACTTTCTGTCTATGCCACCAATTAAGATGACCCCATGCCACTCTACCTTCTTCCTTGGCTAAAATGTGTAATATTTTTCTCAAACATTTAACTCTGAACTTACGATGCCAAAGCATTGGACAGTTACTGCACAAATAGTTCTGCCCAGAAGGGGACACAAGGGGATTGACCCCTTCCCTATGTCTCAACATGGCATAGAGAGAAGCCACTATCTCTAATGAGAAAAAAAGTCAATTAGAAAGCAATAGATGTCTCCATAGGAAGAAGCCATTAGCACACAAAGAATGTACATGAGGTAAAATAGTCATTGTCTGTATGAACTGATTTTTTTTTCTGAAAGAAACTTTTCTTTCTTACCATGTAAACTAAAAAAAAAATGATATGTTTGAACAGATAAAACCTTTTTGAAGACAGCATTTTGGGTAACGATGGAAGTGGCCTGAGATGCCTACCCTGCTTGGCCAATGCTGACAGGGACTGGCTGGTGGTACAGGTTCCCTGAGCAGCAAGGCCTGATTGCCGTCCTTATCTCTGATCCATCTATTCTTGATAAGAAGGTTGTGGCCCTTGGGGCTGGCATAGTGACTACAGGCCATATAATTCTCCTTCGCTTTGTGTAAAAAGAAGTCCTCTGATGACAAGATTGCCTGCCACAAGGGTCTTGGGCTCCTCTTCATGTCAGTTTAACTCTGGAGGACCACTTTCATGCTGACGCCTCATCTTGTCCACCAGGATTCATTGAACAACTGTCATGATGTTCTGGGCTTCAGCTATCCCATTATTCATTCATAGTCTGCTGTGACTGACACTGGATCTGTGCAGTGGTAAGGAATCTTCCTGCCCACTGCCTTTTTTATTGGAGTATAGCAACTGCAGAAAGTGATTCTTCCTCTTCTCAATATAGGTTTCTGGAGGATCTAATATTTCTCTGGCAGGGAGGTGTGGGACTGTCACTTCACATTCAGGAGGTTCCTCCCTCACCTCTGTCTTCCTGGTCTCTTCAGATCTTGAAGACTGGGAGGTACTTTGATTTCCAATATTGCCATACCACAGTAGGTGTCTCCTGAGGCTATACCTTCACAGTTCTCTCATAGCTCATACCTGGCCTTTGCCAAGCCTGGACTGGGCTTGAGGCTGCCTCTTGCAATTCTCATGATAATCCTTCTGTGCTGGGTTCTGCCCAAGAGACTATAAGTGTAAGGCAGGGAAGGCAGCTGGTCCTCCTGTGTATTTGGAGGGACCACTGAGGGCTCATGGGTGCCACCCATTGGGATTCTTATCCTGGCCTTGTGCATCTCTGTAGGTAAGGGATCAGGGAGGAGACTCTGCAGGGTGGGAACTGACATTAAATCACCTTCTCTCCGAGACCTTTCCAATGAAGTCCTTCTGGGAAACTGGCAACCTTGGCAGTGGAGTTGGCCCTGGAATCATAGGAGACCAAGGGAAACTCTGTGGAAGGGGCAAGGGTGGTCTCTCACCAAAATTGTGATTATGGTACTGAAGGCCTTGGAGGTGTGGATTCAACCTGTGTCTCACCCAAGATGTCATAATATTTGTTCATAGTATTGAGTTCCTGAATCGAGGAAGGAAGGAATCTGAGAGGTGTTCACCAGAGATTGATGATCCTTGGAGGATGCTAGATTGCTGGGGTTTTTTTCTTTCTTTCTTTTTTTTTTTTTTTGTGAGTGTTGGCATCAAGGCAGGAATCCACACATATATGTGTGGATTATGTCCTCCTTGATCTGTACCAACTTTCTGCTCAGATGGTATTGCAGGAGTTTTTCCAGAAGTTTCTTGTTTGAACCCATAGATATGGCACTTCCTGAGTCACACTTCCATGGCCTCATCAAGTCACTTTCCGAATCCTCATTTTCATTTTCCAGAACCTTTACTGAGGTGCTTCTTTAATTCCAGAGTAGACCTTCTGGGCCCTTCTCTAAGTCTTGCTCTGGTCCCTTAGGGGAGCTTTACAGAGCACCTGGGCCTTACCTTCTGCAAACCTATGCTGCTTTCACAAGCAAGTTCAGAGGGCTGGGTGGCCAGGAAGCGGCCATGCTCATCTTTTGCCTGGCACCCACAAAACTTCCTTGGGAATTTGCCCTGAGGCTGTGTCATTTCCTGGAATGCTTGAAATCTGCAGTAAGGGCCAGGCCTGTGTTCATGTGCAATAAACCTCTCTAGCCTGTGTTGCTCTGGTTGCTCCTGGAGCTTGATGCTGTTAGAATACCTAGGAAGTATGGAGGCAGACTTGGAGGGTCAAGGAGGGGCAACTGCCTTGGTGATGGTTGAAAGTGAATTGGCTATTGGCTCCCTGAGATTTTTGGAGCAATAGAGTAAAACACTTCCTCTGTTTCTGTTGCTTCTGCAAGTACCATTTCACATGCTCATTTTCAGTTGGTCTGAGAGGCCATACTTCCTCTTGGGATGTAGGGCAAATTGTTCTCTGGGTCCTCTTCTGGGGTGGAAAAGAAGGTGATAGTTTGGGGTCAGAGGATGTAAAGTGGGTGTGGTTCTGGACCTGAGCCACAGATGGGGACAGTGTTTTTGTTAAAAGTTGAGATTGAGCCACATAGTTGGGCAAGGACTGGTCCTTGTAAAGCTGTTTATATTCTTCAGCCTAAGATTTCTGGGGAATAGCCAGAGACTTTGTTAAATGTAACAGCTTTAGATTGTGCAGAGGAAGCCCTCTCAGAGACCCAGGCAGTATCCACCAGGGACTCACTGTACAGAGAGGGCAGGCTCCAGAATATCTGGCTACATTTATGCTCTGAAGAGTCCACTGAGACCTGTGGTAAAAAAAAAAAATGCTGAGAACCAGGAAGCGGTTCTGGTTTCCCTTTTGTGTTCCAGAGGGTTGTGCAGTGGTCTTTCTCTTTTCACTCAGTGACTTTAGCATTTTTCCTAGAGAACCCAGGTAGTGGTCTGGGATCATTGGTTTGAAAGAAGACCCATTCTTAGTGTTTTCCTTTCATATTTTTTGTTCTGCTATTTTGGTAATTAGCATCTCTAGTAATTTCTGGAAATCAGGATTGATGAAAGAGAAACCCTCACTCTCTATTTGCTGGTGTGGGGGTCTCCCTAGATTGTGGGGTCTGGTCTATTTTATAAAAATATATGACAGTATATTTTGAACTATAATACCCTCACTGTGCTGTGAAGTACTAAAACTGATTATTTGGGTATGCATTGACAAATTATGTTTTTTTTTTTTTGTTTGTTTGTTTGTTTTTTGTACCAGGAATTGAACCAAGGGGGATTAACCACTGATCCACATTCCCAGCCATTTTCATTTATTTATTTATTTATTTTTATTTTTTTTTTATTTTGAGACAGGTTCTCACTAAAATGCTTAGGTCTTTCCTAAGTTGCTAAGGCTGGATTTGAACTTGCAATTCTCCTGTCTCAGCCTCCCAAGCTTCTGGTATTAAAGGTGAATGCCACTGCACCTGGTGATAATTGACTTTTTTTTTTTAAATCTAAGTATAATCAGAAGAAAAAAGTGCCGAGAGTTTAAGATTTTAAGCCTATCTCTACAATTATGCCACTTAATTTTGATGCATTGCTTGATAATTTACAAAGTGTGGTGTTCACTTTGGAACCTGGGGACATGCAGTTTTCTTAATCGGGGCCATACTTAAAGATGTGAAATTGGTGTGCAATTTTAAAAGACTCTTGTGAGAGCTACATCTGTCTTATTTTCAGCATTTTGTTTTATGAAAATGTTATAGTTTGCATCTGGAATGTCCCCCAAAGACTTTTGTGTTAGATGTTTGGTCCCCAGTTGGTGGCACTATTGGGGAGGTGATGGACACTTTAGGAAGTTGGGCCCACTTGGAAGTAGGTCATTTGGGGTATGCCTTTGAATGTTCATTTTGTCTCTGGTGCCCGCCGCCCTTTCCTGGCCATGAGGTGAACAGCATTATTCTGCCCTTGATGTTCTGCCTCACCAGAGGCCCAGAATCAATGAAGCCCTGTGACTATGGATGAACACCTCTGAAGTCATTAGCCTAAATCTTTCCTCCTCTAAGTTTTTCACAGGTATTTTGTCACAGCAACAGAAAGCTGAATAATTCAGAAAAAAATGCGTTTGACATTTTGGATTATTGGGTGAGCTGTGAGTGCAGAAATGTGAATTTCTGGATACATCATAAAATTGATTTAAGCAACAACTATGTAATATTTATATGCCATACCTAGCTTAGGAAAAAAGGTAGATACTACAATATTTTAATTCTTGAAATACTTTTAAAATACATTTTTTTTTCCTGAATTTTTATTGGCAGCCTTTTTTTTTTTTTCCTTACGGTGCTCACGACTCTCATAAAAACGAATTAAAGTGCTCATGAAATCTTAGAGTAGATGTTGCCAGATAAAGATATAGGAACTGAAGCTTATATGAAAAAGGGACAGCATAAAAGAGACCAAAGACAAACAAACAAACTAGTTTGGCACATCCTTTCAGGCCCCTAAACATTGCTAAAGAGAGGGCTTTGGTAAACACAGCAACAGCATTATCCTAAAGTAGTGTGCTATAATTGCACACTATGAAGGTAGTGTTATACTTTGGATATATTAGAATTGGGATCTGGAATGTCCTACAAAAGTCCATGATGTAAAGACTTGGTTCCCAAAGTGGTGCTCTTGGGACCTGATTTAACCTGTTAGAAATTGGAGCCAGTGAGAAGTCTTTAAGTTATCAGGGGTGTCCTCTTAGAGGGGATTTTAAGACCCATTCTCTGCCTCTCTCTCTCTCTCTCTCTCTCTCTCTCTCTCTCTCTCTCTCTCTCTCTCTCTCTCTTCTTCCTGGCTTTGAGAGTATTAGTTTTGCTTGGCCATGCCCTCCTTTTGCAATAATTTTTCCAACACCAGAGGCAAAAAATGTAGGTCTGATCAATCATGGATTCCAAAACTGTGAGCCAGAATACATCTTTTCTTTTTATTGGTTGGTTATGTCAGGTAATTATTATAGTGGTGGAAATTTGACTAATACCCTAATATCCTAAGGCACCAATGTTCTTAAAGAGCTAAAAGAAAAGCTTTGAAGTATGGATGTAACACCAGGTACAGAATTCAGCAAGGAGTGCTCTCAAAGTGTGGGAGCTGGGACTGCACTTCTAATTCTGAGTATGTCAAGAGTGACAGACATGCCCATGACCCTCTATTTCCCCCATTCTCTGTCATCTTCTATAATAAGTCTCCCTGCTACTTTCATGTCTTTTTTTACCCCTAAATTTCACATATGAGGGAAATTGTGTAATACTTGTCTTTCTGTGTCTGGCTTATTTTATTTAATATTATGATCTCTATTATATTTATTTTCCTAGGAATGATATAATTTTATTGTTCTTTATGACTGGACAATGGGATAATGCTCCACTGTGTGTGTGTGTGTGTGTGTGTGTGTGTGTGTGTGTGTGTTTATCACATTTTCTTTATCCATTCATCCATTGACAGACACACCTGGTCTGATTCCACAACTTGTCTCTTATACTGCAATTCACAAGAAACAGTAAACTATAGGATAGCTTGCTGACTTTAATTCTTTCAAGGAATGGCATATCTGAATCATAAGTAGTATTATATTTAGTATCCTTAGGAACCTCTATCCTGATTTCCCTATGTCTGTACTAATTTAAATTCTCACCAACAGTGTGTGTTTCATTTCCCCCACATCCTCACCAGCACTCATTTCTTTTTTTTTTCTTTTTTGTATTCTTGATGATCGCCATCTGAATGGGCAAGATCAATGCCTTTCAAAGTTTCAGGTATTTTGTTAAGGTTTTTGATCCATTCTGAGTTGACATAGGTGAGAAATAGGGATCTAGTTTCAATCTTCTACATAGGGATATTTAGTTTTCCAAGAATTGTTTGTTAAGGGCCTGTCTTTTCTCCAGCACATGGTTTTGCTACCTTTGTCAAGAATCAGATGGCTGTAGTTGTGTGAGTTCATTTCTATGCTGTCTATTTCAATTCATTAGTCTACATGTCTGCTTTTATGCTCTGACCATGCTATTTTTGTTACTATCACTCTATAGTATATTTTGAAACAGTATTTTGAAGTCTCCAGCATTTCTCTTTTTTCTCAGGATTGTTTTTGCGATTCGGGGGTCTTGTGTTCTTTGAGGCTATTTTTGTAGTTCTGTAAAGAATTATGTTGTTAGTTTGATCGTGCTTTTCTTTGAATCTCAGTAATGATAATAACAATAATATTTCAGAAATTCAATTTATAAAAGAATGAAGAGATATACGCCAGTTAGGTGTTTCTTCTGTCAGGTCTGCTTTTGTGTACCCTTTTCTCAGGTGGTGCTGGGCTTGGGGTGCAATCCCTGGCCACAGCTACCTGGCTGCAACCAGGTATTCTCTCTCTGCTTGCCTCATGTGGCCTCAGGCCTCATGGCTCTGCACCTAGCCAGGCTTGGCCCAGCCAGACATGGGCCTGTGGTCCTCCCTCCAGCCCCTGGATGGCCTCAAGTGGATGTCCTGAGCTCACTGCCCATAGGCTCCCTGTCCTGGCAAGGGGGCTGCTCTGGGAAAGCAGTGCAAGGTAGGTAAGATATGCACCAACATCATGGCCCTCCTGGGTTGCTGGCTCAGTGATGATCAGTAGTGCATGCTGATGTTGTTCTTTGTTGTGGCCTTGGTCACCTGATGTAGTGTGTGCTAGCCAGGTTGTGACCCCCATCCTGGCAGTTGGCAGAGCCCAAAGAGGATCAGTTCTGGGAGTCCTATACACTGCTTTCTTAGATCCTGATGCCGAACAGCTATAAGAAACAGTGGCAGGTAGCCTAAGTGATTGCCCTGAACCATGAGGCCAAAAGGAAAGGGAGGCCCCCTACAGGTCTCCTTTTAGCATAACCAGTGGTTGAAGCTCCAGGAGCTGGCAGTTGAAGAAGTCTCCAGCATGGTCCAGTCAGCCCAGGAGAAGGTGGTGGCCTGTCACATGGTGGGCAAGACCCTTCAGTTCAGGGTGTAGGGTCCTGGGTTGTGGGCTCAGGATACCAGCTGTATGACATGCAGTTCTCCCTGGTTTATCTACATCTGGAGCTACACTTGAAATGAGAGAAGAAATCCAGATTAGGTGGTCCTGCATCCATGTGCCAAAAGTGACAATTAAGATCCAGCCCAGAGCATCAGAGAAGGGCCAGGTGGGTGAGACAAATGAAGTATCTGAAACACTTAAGAACATTTCAAACCACGTTGTGGGTTCCACCTTTCTGTCGTGGTTCTGAGCACCAAGCCCACAGACATAAAGTAAGCTCAGAATCTACAGTGCACTTCATCTACTGCTCGGGAATCCTGTCCTCCTAAATCTCCAAGAGCTCATGAACTAAAGCCACTGGTGAAGAACTTCTGCACCTTACTGCTAAATGATCCTGGGACTCTGGGCAGCATTAACCCTTTGTGCATTGCCCAGCTGAATGATCCTGTCCAAAGGTTCATCAGCACCCTAGCCAAGAACACTACTCACCTTGCTTTGGGAGGAAGAGTTCACCTTTGAGTGGAACACCAGGTCCAAGGATTTACACCTGCAGATTACAGAGGACTGGCAATCCTCAGAAGGTCTGCTGGCCCTAACCACTGTCCTCTGAATTTGTTCAAGAAACAGCCTTCCAGGATGTAGAGCTTCTTTCTGATCACTGGGCCCACCCTCAGTAGCTCAGCACTGGGCTCTGTCACTGCAGAGCTTTCTTACATAGAACCCAGTGAATTGAAATCCTGACAAATCCCTTACCCTGTTGCTTCTGCCAAGATAGAAAAGGATCACACAGTGATGCCATGGGGTACCATGGTCACTACTTTTACTACTGTGAAGACCAAGCCTTACTATGATGTGGGGAGGGTGTCCTGGCTGAGTTCTGAGCCCCCCCTGAAGACATCAATCAAGGTGAAGGTCATTAAGAAGGACATCTTCATCCAGGTCATCTAGTGCCATGAGGCAACTGTCAGGAAGATATTCTTTTCTTCAGATATGGAACTACTGGTGTTGAATGGTTTCAGTCAGGTCATTGAAGTTGCCATTCAGCAGCTCACTGAATCTTCAAAGCTGAAACTCAAGTCATCACAGAAGAATAACACTATCATCATTTCAGGGATTTCCAATACCTTGCTCTCTCAGGACCACAATACTGCCCTCATGCAGGATTAGACAGAGCCCACAGGATGTCTTATCTGGCTTCCCAGAGGCAGCTGTGGCCTCTGCCCCACTGGTGGAAGATGATCCAGCCCAATTCTGAGCTTCCCTGAAGCCCCAGGAGAAGGTAGTAGACACCCTAAACATGGATAAGGATCCCCTGGCAGCAGCAGACCCACTTGAGCTTGATGGGGATGAACTTTCTGAGAGCTCCCTGGGCATCTCAGAGCTAGACACTGCTAAGAAGGAGGAACTATAAGGAGGGGTTTTTTTCCCCACCAGTGGCACCAGCAGAAATATTCTGGCATGAGCCAGTCACACAATGACCTCATGTTCTTGTAGCAACATGAGGGCACCCAGAAGAAGTGAGTGACTCTCACTTAGCTGCTGAACAAGAAGCTACTGTCCAGGCACTGGGGCAAGAGCACCATGAATGCCATGTAGGCAGCCTACCTGTAGGACAGGCACCTGAGATAGCACCCTCACCAAGACAGAGCAGGAGTTCTGGCCACTGCCACATGCCCATTCCTGCAGCATGATTTTTCCCCAACAATCTAGTCTTTGAAAGAGAAAGAACAATCTGAGTCTCCAGCTTGAGGCTTCCCCCAAAGAGAACTGACAAAGCCCAATTTGCCACCAGAATCCCAGTGGGACCTTCAGCCCCCACCTAAAAATTGAGGTAACAGGAGAATTCCTTGCAAGAGAAATACCATGCTCAGCAGGGACTAGGAGGAACAACTGGGGATTTGATTTTATCTACACCGCTCTCTAGCAGGACATGTTTGGAGCCCATGTCTGGACCATGTCATGGGGAAGTGTGCCCTTCTGGGCTGTCACTAAGAACAGAATGGATGCTCACCTCTCCTAGTTTTCTTCTTAGAATTAAAAAGTTAACCTGGCCCTGAGGACATGGAGATGGAACACAGACAGGGTTTTGGGGGGAGGGTTTATTTTTTTGTGGGGAGGGGAATTTACCGTTTATTTCACTTATTTGTTGGAATGGTGGTGAGGATCAAACCCAGGACCTCACCTGTCCTAGGCAAGTGCTCTACCACTGAGCCATTACCCCAGACCCAACAGGCAGAATTATTGATAAAGAAATTATGATAGTAGTTGAAATGCTTTGGTAAATATAGGAAGGCATTTGCCTTTGCTCATAGCCATAGAACTTGAAAACTTGTGCAAGCACTAAGTATGTCCTGTGCATATTATACTGAACATTTTCCCATGGTTAGTGTGAGCCTACTTTCCAGTGGAGATAACATAAATACTGACATGTTTCTTATGCCAGTGGAACAGTTGATGTGCAGATTTCCTTTCCATCTGGTGCACTTACTATACTAGAGTGAGAACCTGACCCAGGAAATTGTGAGCAATAAGTGGCAGTGCATAGAACATGGTAACCCCCCCCCCCACACACACACATTGTTTTGCTAAATATTGCTAATAGCCAAAACAAAGTACTTGTAGAGCACTAGAAGAAATTGTTTTGCATCTCAGGTGTCAATTGTAAGAATGGAAATTTAATAACAAATAGTTCAAACATGGAAAATTCTTATTATAGATGCTTCAGATTGCTGCTGTGAACAGTGCTCCTGGCTGCATTTTGGGGTGTTTTTGGTTTCCAGTGGGAAAAAAATGATAAGCTTGGCACACACTTTTAAAGCCCTGTACAGCTAGAAAACTGCTTCCCTCATCAGTATGCCTATACCTTGGATCATTCAGTTTTCATATTGTTTCAATCCTCTTGAATGTGTACTGCCAGCAGGCATGCTTGTTGAAGAGTGATTGTCACTGGAGTGACATGTTTTGACACTGTAATGAGATTGATATTCATTTAGTAAGTTTGATCTGGTGTGACTCTAACCTTCAGCAGATGTGCAAGTGGGTGTGTGCCCTCCAAAGCTCCATTAACCCTTCAACATTTATTTCAGGGGAATAGAGCCATCAAGGAGCAAGGCCCTTTGTGAGAGCCAAAACTGAAGCACTTGTTTTCTTTCTTGTTTTTGAGGAAGACATTAAAAACTACACTGGGAATTTCACTTTCAAATGCACATTTTCAAATTCCTAGGTGTTTCAAAAATTATCAAGTGACTTTAAAATAACTTTTTAATCACTTTTTTAAAGATTGCATTTAAATATTAGCTATTGTACAGTTCTAAATATATGAAGAGCAAATTAGTACCCCTACAAAAAAAAGGAAAAGAATGAAGAACATATGGCAAAAATACTATACTGATACAGAATTCCTTGTACTAATTTTCATTGAGTTTTAGGGAAAGTTATCACCAAAAGCCAGTTGACAACATTCTCTGTAATTTAATTAATATTGATAGCAGCAATAATCAGAATGTATGACCTACATGGAATAGAAATTTACAAAGAATTCATTTGACTTTGACTCTTTCATTCAAGTGGTGGTTTACTATGTCAGAAATGCTTACAGTCAGTGTCAGAGTGCTCTTGGAGTGTCTAATTCCACGTTTACTCATAGGCTGGTGTTCCATGGCTCAAACCATGGTGGCTGTGTGGATTATTACAATATTGAAATACTTCCATACAGGTTGATGAGGAGTCCTGAATGGCCCCCTGCTGCCAGCCTGTCCCTACATCTTCTCTGACACTAACTACACCTCCCTGTTCTCCTGTCAGCTGAAGCCCTCTGGGTCAACTCCAGCCCTATGAACAGGGAGTCTATTCTTATTGGCTACAGTCTGTGATATTTTTGTGGTTAAGTTTTTTATATCATCTAGTGGATCCTGCTCTTTTTTAAATTTTTGACGTTTTTGGAGTTCATCATGGAGTTTTGTGTTAATTTGGATTTTTGAAAAATTGTACATTCATTATCTTGACTACTACTTTTTGGCATCTTTTTAAGTTTTCCACCCATCTTCATTTTCTTCAATCTGGAACTGGCTTATCTGTACCCATTCTGGAATTCAGTTTTCAAACCAGTAGACCTGTTATATGTCACCAAAAGAATTCAAATAATGAGAATGGTGCCAGGTGCTGCTGGACACTGTTACAAACTCATGCAAGGCCCCATCTTCCACGTCATAGGGCCAAGGGTTGCCATGGGGGAAGGAAGAGTCCACCTTCTCTTTCTCTCTGCAGAAAGGGATGTGTAGTAGTTAGCTTGGGCTGCCATAACAAAGTGCAGTCACTTGAACAATAGAAATTTATTTTATTCACAATTCTCGAGGTGGTAAAGCTGAGATCAAGATGTCATTAGGATGTTTTCTTCTGAGAATTCTCCCCTTGGATTGTGTATGCCATCTTCTTCCTGTGTCTTCACATCATCCTCCCTCTTGTGTGTCTTTGTCATAATCTCCCATTTTTTGTGTGTCTCTGTGTGTGTGTACATATACAAATAATCATATATTAATTGAATAAACTAATGGGTTTCATTGTCATTTCCATACATGCATGCATGTATCATGAATTTACATTCTTTCTACCCTTGCTCACCCTTCTTTCTCCCTGCTATCTGCTTCCTGGTCCCTAATGGTCCTTCTATCTGGATATCTTTTTAGTTTTTAGTTTACACATATGAGAGAAAACATGCAATACTTTCCTTATTGTAGATGAATAATTTCATTTAACAAGATCTGTTTTCTTGAAAATGGCAGAATTCATTTTTCTTTGACTGAATAATACCCTATCATGTATATATACTATATTTGCTTTATTCATGCATTGGTTGATGGGCACCTCAACTGAGTCCATATCTTTTTTTAAAATATATTTTGTTGTAGTTGAACACAATAACTTTATTTTATTTATTTATATTTTATGTGGTGCCGAGGTTCGAACCTAGCACCTCACATGTGCTAGGCAAGCACTCTACCACTGAGCCACAACCCCAGCCCCAATTGAGTCCATATCTTACCTATTATGAATAGTGTCACAGTAAACATGGTCTTTCAGGTGTCTTTTTTAATTGCTGAATTTATTTCCTTTTAATAAATACCAAGCAGTGGTATAGCTGGGTCATGTGGTAGTTCTATTTTAATTTTCTGAGATCCATCTATACTGTTTTCTATAGATGACATACTTATTTACATTTTTGCCAACATTGTATATGGTTCTATTTACTCCACATCCTCACCAGTGATATTAATATATATATATATATATATATATATATATATATATATATATATATATATTATATATAAAATAACTATTCCATCTGGAATAACATCTCACCCAACTTGGTAAGATGTAATCTCCCTGTAGATTTATTTGCAAATTTATAAGCAATTTGCATTTCTTTTTTGGAGACGTGTATTCAGGTCATTGGATCATTTTTATTATATGACTTGCTTTTTAGTAGTTGTGTTTTTGTTGTGTTTTTCCTGTATGTCTGTCAGACTGATAGCTGACATTCTGTCTCTTTCCTCTTCACTCTGCTGATTGTAGTAGTCTTAGCTGTGCAGAAGCTTTTTAATTCAATGCAATCCTGTTTGTTTATTCTCATTCTGATTTCGTGAGCTGTTGGAGTCCTTATTTGGAAATCATTGCTTTTGCCATGATCTTGAAGTGTTTCCCCTATGTTCTCTCTATAGTTTGAAAGGATCCTGCCTTACATTAAGGTCTTTAATACTGAGTTTATTTTTGTACCACATGATATCTAGGGATCTAATTTTAATCTTCTACAGGGGAATATCCAGTTTGTTGAAGAAGGATGTTCTTTCTCCAGTATTTTGGCACATTTTTGATAACCAGTCACAACGTGTATTTATTTCTGAGGACCTGCCTCTTTTATGCCACTACTATACTGTTTTTGTTACTATGGCTCTCAGGTCTAATTTGAAATAAGGTATTGTGGTGCTTCTTGCATTGCTATTTTTGTTCAAAATTGCTTTAGCTATTCTGGATCTTGCTTACATATAAATTTTAGGATTTTTTAATAGTTCTTTGAAAAATCTCATTGATTTTTGGGGGAATTGCAGTGAATTGTAGATTGCTTTGGGTATTATGGACATTTTAACAATACTAATTTTCAGGATTCATGAACATAGTCGATGTTTCCAACTTCTAATGTGTTCTTCATTATCTTTCTTCAATATTTTGCAATTTGCATTGTAGAAGCCTTTCACATTATAAGTTAGATTTACTTTTAGGTATTTTTTCTTCTTTTCCTTCTTTTTCTCTCTTTCCCCTCTTCCTTCTTCATTTCTGTAATAAGATTACTTTTCTGATTATTTTCTCAGAGAATTCTTTATTGGTGTATACAAAAGCAACTGATTTTTGCATACTGACATTGAATCCTACTTCAATGAATTTGTTTATCAGTTCTAAAAGTCTTTTGATGGATTTTTTTTAATTATCTTGTTACACAAACAGAGCATTAGCAAATGAGGATAATGTGACTTCTTGCTTTAATGTTTGTAAACCATTCACTTTCTCTTGCCTAATTTCTGTGGCTAAAACTTCTGATATTATGTTGAATAAGGATTGTGACAGTGGGCATCTTCATCTTGTTTCTGATCTTATAGAAAGTGATTTCAGCTCTTCTCAGTTTAGTATGATGTATAGCATTCACTATGTTGAGATATGATCCTACTGTATGAAATTTATTCAGGGTTTTCATCATAAGGAAAATGCTGAATTTTTTCAAAGGATTTTTTGCATCAATTGAGATAATCGTGTGATTTTTATCCTTGACTTTATTTATGTGATTTATTGCATTTATTGACTTGTGTTTGTTGAACCATTCTTTCATCCTTGGAATGAAAGAAACTCAATGATGACATATTATCTTTTTAATGTGTTATTAAATTAAATCCAAGAGAATTTTATTAAAGATTTTTATATCTATGTTTATCAGAGATATTGGCCTTTCAGTTTATCTCTAATCATGTTTGGTTTTAAAAATTGGTGCTCCAAGACTTATTGCTTATGCATTTATAATAATTATATCTTTTTGTTGAATTATTCCCTTGATCAATATATAGTGACCTACTTTTCTCTTCTGATTTTGTTTTTTTCTTGTTTTTTTTAATATTTATTTATTTATTTTAGTTTTAGTTGGACACAATATCTTTATTTTATTTTTATGTGTTGCTGAGAATAAAAACCAGTACCTCATGCATACTAGGTGAGCACACTACCACTTGAGCCATATCCCCAGCCCTGATTTTGTTTTAAAGTCTGTTTTAAAATCTATTTTTCTGTTGTATCCTTTGTAGGTTTTATTAGCAGGGTAATACTGGCTTCATAGAATGAGTTTGAAAACTTGTTTTCCCTTTTTTATGAATTAGTTTTAGCAGCATTGGTGTTAGTACTTTAAAAGTTTGGTAAAATTCAGCAATGATTCCATCTGGTCTTAGGATCCTTATTTCTTTTTCCTCCTTTTAATCAGAAAAAAAAGTATTATGGTTTCAATCTCATTACTTGCCATCAATCTAGTTAGGTATTTTTTATCCCCTTTGTTGAATTTGGTAAATTATATGTATACAAAATTTTTCCATTTCTTCTGGATTTTCTAATTTATTGGGCATAGAGTTTTTTCAAAATTTTCCTTAATGATCTTTTGAATTTCACTATTGTTAAGACTGTTTTTAAGTATAATTTTACTTCTTTGGGCATTCTCTTTCTCTTTGACAGTTTAACTAAGGGATTCTTTGAAATGTTATTATTTCAAAAACCAACTCTTTGTTTTATTGAAGCTTTGTGTTATTCTTTTAGTTTTTAATTCATTTATTTCTTCTGCAATCTTTACTCTTTCTTTTCTTCCATGGAAATTGGATTTGGTTTCTTTTTGTTTTTGTAAGACACATATTATTTATTTGAGTTACATTTTTATGATTTAGGGACTCATTGCTACAAATTTGCCTATCAGCACTGCTTTCCCTGTTCTGGTATGTTGTGGTTTCATTTCATTTGATTCGAGGAGTTTAAAATTTCTCCTCTGATTTCTTCAATAATCTACTGTTCCCTTAATAGTGTTGCTCAGTCTACATGTGTTTCTGTAATTTCTGCAATTATTTCTAGTTTCTTTTCATTGTAATAAAATAAAATACAAGAAATCATTTTATTTAAAAAAACTTTGGTAGGAATTTCTCCATGGTCTAATATATGGTCTGTTTTGGAAAGCATTTTTGTGATGAAGAAAATAATGTGTATTTTGCAACTGTTGAATGTAGTATGTTTTTGGATGTTTGTTAAGTCCCTTCAATCTATAGTATGTTTTAAATCTGTTTCTTTGTTGATTTTTTCTTTTTTTTTTTTTTGGTGTGGATGTATTTATTGTGACATATCTTTCCATTTATCTCTAATCATGTTTGTTTGTTTTTTAAAAATGGATGCTCCAGGACTTATTGTTTATACATTTATAATAATTATATATTTGGATTAATTATTCTCTTGATCAATATATAGTGACCTCCTTTTCTCTTTTGATTTTATTTTAAAGTCTGTTTTATCAATTATAAAAGTAGCTACTTTTGGATTCTCTTTACTTGTAACACCATTTTTCATTCTTTCACTATCTGTGTATATCTTTGCACAAGAGGTAAATTTCTTGTAGGCAACATATTGTTAGGTCTTATTTTTTAATTCATTCAGCCAATCTGTATCTTTTATATGGAAAATTAAAAATATTTACATTCAGGGTAATTATTAAAATGTATGTACTTGTTCCTATCATTTGCTGTTTTTTCTTCTGGTGATTTTGAATATTCCATGTTTTTTTTTCTTCCTGTCTTACTCATCTTAGAAGTTTGATAGTTTACTATATTGATAATGTATGATTCTTTACAATTTCTCCTTTGAATGCCTACTCCTCTAGTGGGATTTACTTTTCCACATTTGCTGATGATTTTATCTTCCCTCCTCTTCTGGGTATAGTATTCCCTTTTGTATTATTTAAGCTTTTTATCACTGTGACACAATATCTGAGAAAAACTCTTAAGGAAATATTTATTTTGCCTCATGATTACAGGGTTTCATTCTGTGGTTGGCCAGCTCCATTCCTTTTTGCCTAAGTTGAAGCTGAACATCATGGCAGACGGGTTTGGCAGAGGAATGTTACTCACCTCCTGGCATTTGGGAAGCAGAGAGAGGGACAGGAATGGGCTAGTAACAAGATATGTTCCCCAAGGGTCTGTCCCCCAGGACCCACTTCCTTCAACTAGACCCCACTTGCTACAATTTCCACCACCTACCAGTAATCCATTCATATTATGAAGCCATCAGTAGATTAATCCACTTAGGCAGTCAGAGTCCTCATGATTGAATCATTCCTAAAAGCCCCTCCTCTGAACACTACTTAATTGAGGGTCAAGCTGTAAGAGTATGAGCTTTTGGGGGACATTCTGGATCCAAACCATAACAAGTATTTTCAGTGGTGCTGGGTGATTATGCATTCCCTTAATTTATTCTGCCAAGATCTTTATCTCTCCTGTTTTCTTAAAGACTAACACTTCTGAGTATAGCTGTATTTTTTGTCACTCTACTCCTTTATCCAGACTACTTTCTTCTTTTTAAGAATCACCAGTCAGAATGGATTATAGTCAAACATAAGGACCTCATTTTACCTTAATTACTTCTTTAAAGGTCGAATGCCAAATAAAGTCTGAAGAATTGATGGTTGAGACCATATATGAGTTTGGGGGCACATAACTCAACCATAATAGGCAGGTGTGGAGAGTTGGGTTGTCTCTGGTGAGCATCAGGGTCTTAGGACCACTATAGTGTTTGTAGCAGTGGTGCTCATGGGGCCTGTGGATGAGGGTCAGGTGGTATGGCTAGAAAAGCTCTGCCTTTGTTTCACCAGCAAGTGACAATAGATGACCTCATGCATGAGTCAGTTAGTAAAAAGCCCAAGAACAACCAGTGTCTCTGAGACTTGTCAAGTGGTTTATTTCTTGATAAAAATGAATGGTGTTGTGTACATGATTAGTAGTCATATATAGACATAAATCAGAATCAAAAGTGGTTGTGCAGAATGTTATGAATTATGAATCCATGTGACATAACCTAGAAAATAAAACTAGTGTGATGTCACTCCTTGAAGATAAAATACTGATTTCATTCATCCATGAGGCCACTCTGATATTTACACTCAAATCAATATGGCTAGAAGATTAAATACACATTGATTCCCATCTCGCTACATTAGGCCACCCCCACCAGCACCAGTCATCCTAAAAGGATATGATGATACCTCGGTGTATCTTGTCAACACTGTTGAATAAAATGGGGTCATTTTGCATTTACTCACTGGTTGGCCAGGACAGAATCCAAGGTCAATGTGGGGCCAGGTCTATGGGGAATGAGAACAGCAAGAATGATGTGAGAGTTTTGGCTTAAGTAAAATGTGTCCAATTAAATGTGTTGTCCTCAATCAGAAAGATGAGTTCACCCTGTCAGAGGATAAGCTGGGGACCCTGGCCTCAGGAGCAGCCCTGGCAGCCTTCCACCTACCACCCCAGAAGTTCACTCTCTTGAAGTCCAAGGGGAAAATGCAGGCATGCACAAACATTTGCTTGGAAATCACCTGGATTTGAACACTCCACCACTGTGCTGTCCCTGGCCTCAGCCACCAGCATCCTCCAGGGTGACTGGTCCAAACTGAGATGTTCCAGGCCTACAAAATTCACACTGGGTCTGCTGTCCAGAAACTTGGGAGGTCCAGGCAGGAGGATCCAAGGTTGAGGTCAGCCTCAGAAACTTAGCCATACTTTGTCTCAAAATTTCAAAAAATTAATACAAAGGGCTGGGATGTGGCTCAGTGGCTCAGTGCCCCTGGGTTCAAATCCTGGTACCACCAAAAAAAATTCCCCTTACATGTGGGATAAAGTCTGTCTGTTGGAGCAGAGAAGGAGAGAGGAACTAGGAGTTTCAGGGGTCATGTGCAGGGGCATACACCTTATGTGCATGCACATATGCATGAGTGGTATAATTATCTTTTAAATAATTATTATTATTTTTTATTACCAGGAATTGAACCTAGAGATGCTCTACTACTGAGCCACATCCTCAGTCCCCAGTACTTCTTATTTTGAGACAGGATCTTGCTTAGTTGCTTTGGGCCTCCCTAAGTTATGAGGCTCTTTGAACTTGTGATCCTCCTGCCTTTGTCTTTTGGCCCTTGGTGCAGACTTAAAACAATAGAGTGCTTTGGAGAGGTGTCCCGAGCCCTACTCTGGAAGTTCTTATCTGTAGGCTAGTGGAGCACTCCATTAGACAATCTCAGATGGTGACTAGCCAAGACACACCACCCCAAAATGTGACCTGGGAGATAGACATACCTCCCCGCTCCCCCTCCCAGTACACTTAGGTATATCTCTGGTTATTCTTAGAAACCTGGAGACCAGGAGTAGCTCTGAAAGCTGTCTTTCTGTAAAAGAAATTGCCCTCAGAGAAGGAAATCTGCATTAGTAAAAAGGGCTGCTCCCAGATAGCTTCAATTTCCTGGAAAACTGCATAATGACACAACCTCCATTCATCTCATGGTTCTACCCTAGTCCTCTTTTAACTGTGTCCACCTCCAGGAGTCCCCAAGCTCTGTCCTTTCCTGTAGCTCTGGTGTTGTGTAAAGGCCAATTGACCCTTCTTCATATTTTATGTGAAGGTATATAATCAAAGGTGCATAGTTTTCCTCCTGTTAGTCTGTCTGATGTCAATTTAATTCATAACTCAGCTAAAGAAACTAGAAGGGTGGAAGGAAGCCACCACATTTAGCTCCTCTATAGTGGTAAGCAGCTTGGGGGAGCAGGGAAGAAATCATTGAAGGTGTGTGACTGAGGAACTGTCAGACGTTGGTGGTATTTGGTTCAGGGGCTGTGTGGAGGGGAAGGGGTACAATGGAACTGGGGCTGGGCTGTGGCAGGTGAACCATCTGGAAGAGCTGGCCCTCCAGTGCAGACCTTGAGAGATGGGCAGGGGCTGCAGCAGGAGAAGTCTGAATGCATCTTGTACCTCCAGCTGGTGAGGGGTCACAGCTATGTCCACTGCTTCTGCAGCATTTTGATGCAGGACCAGCAGAAAATGGTAGTGGATGGGTAGGTGTGCCCTGTGATTCACGGGTTAGGCCAGAGCCAAGGCCTGCCATCTCGATCATGGCCTGGAGTGGCCGTGACCCTTTCCCTAGTTGGATGCTACCTGGTTAAGGAGAGGAGTGGGCTTCCATAGATGGCAGTGTCCCCAGTTACTGGGAACCCTGACCCCCAATCCTGGGCCACCCAGCACAGGCTGACCTCTTCAGGAGGCACTGCTCAGTCAGAGGTGACCAAGGCCACTAGTACCTCTCTAATGCTATAAAGCTGCCCCTGTAAGACTCACCTAACTCATCTGTGCTTAGGACTACCTATGGGGCAGCTGTCTTCCCTGTCTCTCAGGGAGCAAGGTGAGATACTAAGGCACCCAGGGCAGGAAGTGGCACTGCCAGTGGGTCACCTGTATTAGGCCAAGGTTCTCAGTGGTTGTGTGGGAAGCAGGCCTTGCCTATGGTCTGAGCTGCAGTCTTAGCCTCCTGGGTGATAGCAGAGACAGAGGGGGGCTTGGGAAGAGTGGGACTTGGGATGGGGCAGTGGCCTTGAGCAGCCACAGGAGACACATTGCTTCTGGGTTTCCATTGACCAGGGAACCTCCTGGCTACAGCAATCTCACTTTCTCAGAAAATGAAATAGAAATGGGGCTGTGGTCCCATGACAGGAGGCACGGTTTGGAGCTGCTACCTTGGGAACTCTTGCTTTTCCTTTCAGACCTGCAGGGGAAGGGACACTGGACTGGAGGATCCACCAGCCAGAGATACGTCTCCTTTGAGGAGGCCTCCAATTTCTGTAACCAGTGTGAAGAGAGGCTGCCTCCTGCAGCCTCAGGACTAGGCAAATCCCAAGGGGCACTAGGGTCTAGTGGGCAGTGTAGACATCTATGCCTTCCAGGCAGATGGGAGCAGGGCCAGCTTGCAGCCTCAAGGGGGCCTGGCCCCTCCCCCTACAGAGCTCTTCCCAGGGGGCACTTTCCTCAAGCAGTTTTGTGAGGTTCTTGGGCTGGAGTCACTTGTCCTGCTTCAAGTTTCCCATCTCTTTTCTTTGAGAGAACTGAGTTTATTCCCCCTTGGGGATGAGAAGCCTCTGGCTGAGCTGAAGGGCCCTGGACATTCCAGAGGATATCTAGGGAGGTGTCTGAGGCTTCTGGAGGGGAAGGGCTCTGTAGGTTTGCAATGTCCTGGGACGGGTCCCCACAGCTTGCCCAGGCTGTTAGTGGAGGGACAGGAGGGGACAAGCTGTCAGATCAGCCTTCCCTGCTGATGTCTAGAATAGAGCAAGTGCCTCCCCTGCTCCTGTCCTGCTGCCCTAGAGTCCATGGAGCACAGTGCTACCAAAGGGCAGCACTGCTCTCCCCCAGCCCCAAGATGCCCTGAGCATCTGGGACTTGTCGATCCTGAGTGGCTGTAGACTCCTTGCTCTGTGAATATGAAGTTGTGGAATGGTTGAGCCACTTGCCAGGGCTCCCCACCCCTGAGAATCAGGAAGAACATCTGCCAGCTAGCAACTTGGGAGGGGAGGGTTTGCAGTCCCAGAGATTTAAAAAAGCCAAGCTGCTAAACAGTGATGTGCCCAGAATTGTGCTAAACATGACATTACCATAAATCCCTGTCCTATGAATGCTGAGAGTGAAGTACAGAGAGGTTAAGCAGTGTGCTGACAGCCTCACAGCTAGAGACAAAAAGAGACAAGTGCAGGTTGAAGTGTAGTTGAGGTCTTGCTGGTCCTGGTTTGAGGGAGAAAAGGGGTACTGGTCTGAGTGATTAGCAGTGCCAGCCTGTCTTCACAGGCTTGCTGTGGAGCCAGCATTAAAATTAATTATGGACAAGACAGGGGACAGGGTAGTCCCTGACAGTGGCCAGTAAAGAGCAGGTGGGGCAGATACAGCAAAAGTGGCAATCCACCTTCATCCTACTTTGGGGCCTCCCTGAAAGGCCACTGCCCTCTGCCCATTTTTTCATTTTTGGCAAGAGGTTGGGATGGACCCAGAACCAAATGCCAACAGAACTGGAATGAAAAGGGATCTGCTTGAGAACAGGGACATGTGGCCTTTATTACCAAATGCTGCTGATTCTTCTCAGGAATCAGACTAGAAGCAACAAAGGGCAAATCTCTAGCCTTGGCCCTGAGCCTGCACAGGGGAATTTACACTTCAAAGAGGAGTAGTTAGATTCCTGGAGGTAGTTATTTACAATCCAAAAGGCAAAATGTAGGGGTCTATTATGTAAATCTGGTTTCCCCAAGATGGCTGACTAGAAAAGGGCAGGAACTCTCCCTTTTCTAGGCACTACTTCTCATCACAGTGTTCTTACAGTTTACTTTATATCCAGGCCTGGGTTTGTCATCCATTACACTACCAGGGGCTATCTTCCAGGGGGTACTCATCCCTGCAGGTAGGGAGAGAGGGCAGGATGGCTTGTCACTCACCTGAGCCAGAGCCCAGCAGGGGTGCCAGCCCTGGTTTCCTCACACTCTTTTTACAGGAATAGAAACTGAAACAGGAAACTGAGGGACTTGGCTCCTCAGCTGAGGGAATCCTCTCCTCTTAGCCACTTGGAGAGTCTCCAGGTGGTTCCACAGATGCAGGACTGGAGTAGGAATCCCAAGAATTTCTGGGTCCAAAGAGGCCATGGGGTGCGCTGCCAAGTACTTAGGCCTGGAGGTCCTATGGATGAAGAAATAGGTGGAGAACTTGGGTCTCTGAAGAGGCAGGGGTGAGGTGGAGTGAGGGCTTTGAGAGCTGTGGGCCACCCTTTCTGCCCCAGGTCCCTAGGGACCCAGACAGGACTCCTGCCTGACTCGATTTTTATATTCTATTTTGAGACAGGGCCTCAATAAGTTGCTGAGACTGACCTTGAAGCTGTGATCCTCCTCTCTCCCCCTCCCCCTCCCCATCTTGTTCATAGCCCAGTGGTGGAGCCAGAATTAGACAGGCAATCAGTATAGACAGGTAAATCAAGTCAGGCAGGACTCCTGGAGGAGCCACTGAGATCCAGGTAGCATGTTTCTTTTTTATTCTGTGTTTGCCTGGAGAGTGTATATTTCTACAATGGAGGAAGTAAGTTCAGAGTTGCAGGAGCATCAGGGCTCTTGGGACGGGGAGAGTGTGCTGCTTGGAGCCTATACTGTGCCCTGGTGTGTTTCCTTTTGAATTTTAATGAATTATTATTATAACATATGTTTGGCATTTGATATCTCTCTCTCATATATTTATTTATTTATTGGTATTGGAGATTGAACTCCAGTACTCCACCACTGAGCCACATTCCCAGCCATATTCTGTATTTTATTTAGAGATAGGGTCTCAACTGAATAGCTTGCCCTTGTGGAAGCTGGCTTTGAACTTGCTATCCTCCTCCCTCAGCACCCCACCCCCCCGCAACGTCAACCTCTGTGATTACAGGTGTCCGTCATGATGCCTGGCTGCATTTGATCTTTTAAAGTGGAGCATTCCACTGTGGGACAGAGCACTTGTCTAGTGTCAGTGTGCTGGTGTGAGCTTCCACACATTTCTTTCCTGGTCCCGGGGATTGAACCAGGGCGCTTAACCACTGAACCACATCCCCAGCCCTTTTTATATTTTATTTTGAGACAGGGCTTCACCAAGTTGCTGAGGCTGACTTTGAACCTGTGATCCTCCTGTTTCATCTCCTCTCCCATCCTCCCCCTCCCCATCTTGTTTATAGTCCAGTGGTGAAGCCAGAATTAGACAGGCAGTCAGTATAGACAGGTAAATTGAGTCAGGTCATGTCGTAGGGACAGACGAGGCAAGGCACCAAAGATAGCAAGAAAAGTTTTATTTGGCATAGCCAGGTTCAGAGGGCACTGCTTTTGCTGTAATCAATGAATCCTCTGAACCCTGAGTTCAGGAAGTTTCAGAGTTTTATACCCAGCATGAAAGGGGAGGGGCTCAGAAGTTCACAGTCTGCAGAAGTTCTCATAAAAGCAGCTTTTTCTTTCACTGTTTTGGGCAAGTTAACCTGTCAAGGACAGCACCTGAGAAAGGGAGAGCTTTTTTCTCCCCTTTCTTTCCTCCTACTGCCAGCTGTTACCATGGAGCCCAATTGGTAATTTCTTTTATCTTAGAAATGTAGACATCTCTGTGAAGCCCAGCTCAAGGCCAGAGGCCTTGTTTGCACATTTCTATAAACTACCATACTGGATATGTTTGTGAAAAACTAGTAAGGGGTGCCCAGCATCTGGACTGCCGGTATCTTCTCGGCTTGTGGCCAAGTAAAACAGGGTGACACAAATACAGGAAGTTTATCTATATTGAACTCTTTTCCAGAAACTCTTTTGCTGACAGTTCTAAAATCGTCCATGGTGAAGATTTCTGGAGAAGCCCAGTTAAAGACTTTTCTGTGGAGAAAGGGATTGCCACTTCAATCAGATCAAGGAGGCCAACTTGAGTGAGTCCAGGAAGTTGAAGACTGTCCCTGAAGGATTGAAATGTTAATTCTTTCAAAGCCCTTTTCCCACCTTTAAGAATAACCTGCCCCTGTTGCAATCTGTTGCTAAGGTAACCTGTCCCAGGAACTGACTCTCTCTATAGGGAGCTACAAGGTTGTTAATAATGTGTCCTGGGCTTCTCCATCCTGCCCTTCCCCTTTCAGTCCACCTTTTTCCCACATTTTGGCCATCCCACTGAGCATTCCTGGGTCTATTCCTGGGCCTAGTCACATACACAGAAAGGAAAGGTATAAGAGAAAGGGAGCAGAAAAACAAAGGAAGCCTAGGACATATTAAAAAAAAAAAAAAAAAGCAGAACGCCTTGCTTCTTGGGATATCAGGATACCAGCTAGGGTTCCCTTTTTCCTCCTGGGAGAAGTCTAAGTCCTTTTTAAATAAACCCTGCTTTATATGCTTGCCTCCGTGTGCTTCTCTAATGTGCAAACTTCTACATGTGTGGGAGCAGGACTGATAACTGGTGGAATCAGGGGATGGGCAGAAGTGACCCTATGGTTCCAGTTATGATCTCCATCATCAGGGAAGCCAGGTGTCTTTGGGGAAATCAGCTGGCCACTTGTTTTTTTTTTTTTTTTTTGGACTGCCTGTTGAGATTTACAGTCCCTGGGGGCTTTTTGTGTTGGAGAACACAGGAAGACAGGACCTGGCTTGAGGGTTTGGGTGTGCCTAGGGCTCTTGCTCCTTTCTCTGGTCCTGGCAGCCCTGCCCTTCTGCATATGTCAGCATTATCCTCAGGCTAGAGGTAGAACAGTAGGTCAGAGTCCAACAACCAGCCTTCCATCATGGACCCCTCAGGAGCAGGTGTGTGAGTTCAACTCCAGTAAGAGCCCTGAAGCCCTCCCTGAGTCTATCTCTGGGGCCAGGGGAGATATAATTTCTGACTGGATTAGGTTTCCTAGAGCTGCCCATCCATCTGGCCCAGCTGGCATAGTGGGAGGGAGGCCCATAAGAATCCTGGGTTTATTGTTAAATGCTGTGTAAAGGGAAGTGGTCTGGGACTAGAGTGTGTGGCAGAAAATTTTCCAACTTTTTGGCTATGTGTTGTGTGGGCAGTTAGAGGCCTTGGTATAGGGTCTGAGTTCTCCACAGGGACTTGGTATAGGGTCTAAGTCCTGCAAGTGGTCTTGGTATAGGGTCTGAGTCCTGCATGTGGGCCTCCTTCAGCACATGTGCTTAAAGGTCTTCTTCCTCCAGCACTCTGGGTCCCAGGTCTAGATGGCCCCTGCCTTGCAGGGAGGAGATGCAGTAGTAAAAGCCTGGGAAAGGGAAGAGAGCAGGGGTTAAGGGAGGGAACATCTAGAGCCCAGCAGGCCTGGGACTTGAGCAGTCAGCTCAGAGATGGTTCTAGGCAGAAAACCAGGCTTGAAATGGCACTATGTCATTGAGACCCAGATTTGACAATATAGATTTTTTGAAGGGTGAAGGTCTGCAATCTTGAGTGGCTATGTGCATGCTATGTGGGTGACATATCTGGCCACATAAGGTTCTCCGTAGACCAGAATGGGTCCACAGATGTGGTAGTATTAGGTCAAGGGAGGCAGACCTCCACTGGGAGGTGTCTCGATTGGGGCTTCCTGCCCTGAGGAAGAAGAAAGACTCTTCTGGTAGGGAAAAAAAAGGCAGATTAGAGCTGCAGAGTTTGGGGTCCTGTGGACATTTCCCCTGCCCTGCCCCTTTCTTTTCTTTTCCTCTCCTCTTCTCATTTCCTGCACCACCCCTTTCTCTTTCTTTCTTCCTTGATACTGGTGATTGAACCCAGAGGTGCTCTATTATTAAGCCATATCCCCAGCACTTTAAATTTTTTTGAGACAGGGCCTCACTAAGTGGCTGAGTCTGGCCTCATACTTGGAATCCTCCTGCCTCAGCCTCCTTAATTGCTTGAATTACAGGCACATGCACCTGGCAGCCCAGTCTCTTTCTTTCTGATTTGCTGTCCCTTTGCAGCTGGGGCTGATTCCCTGGACACATCCTGCCTGGCTGGTAGCAGAAACCATACCAAGGCCTTGAGGGAGGTCAGGGCTAACCTCTGCAGTGGTCATACCAGTGTGGCCTTCTTGTGCTCCCCGTTTTTCCCTTATTTGACCTGTCCTTTATCTGCCTGTGTAGATTCTGAGAACAATAACTCCTGGGTGACCCCATCTCTGGAGGAAGAGATGGAATGCTGGCAAGTGCTGAAGGAAGACAGAGACCTGTGCTTGTCACCAGGCTCCAGTGATTGGCAGGAAAATGCAGCTGAGCCCAGGTCTGAAGATGAGTCCTGGACCATCCAAAGAGTGAGCGAGCCATGCCCCCTCAACCCATCGCTGCCCCTGCTCTGTGTTTCCGGGGTGGCTAAGCTGGGCTGGCTGAGTCACCCTCACTGCCGCCATGGTGCCTCACCCTCTGACTTTCCCCCTGAAACCTTACTGCATAGCAGTCTAGTTAGCCCCAGAAGTACCACTACATTGGCAGTGGTCTGGCTGCCCCCAGTGTCTGGTCCATCCCCACAGAAGTCTACGGGCTCCAGGCCCTGGGTCTCCACTTTCCTTTCCCAGCCCTAGACCAGATATGTGTGTGTTTCAGGAGATATGGCTGGGCCAGGTGTGGGTCCTGTTCTCTCTGGGTCTCCTTATTGAGGTGTGGGGCTGGGTGCTCCTCTGCTGTGCTGCAAGGCACATATGTGGGTACATATGACAGATGCTCTTCCCCAGAGGTGAGGCCCCATTGACCTCTGGGAAGCATTAGACACCAGGAATTGTTGCTTGGTAAGGACCTCGTTGGAGCCCCCAGGCTTCTGGGAGGGATCTCCCTGCAGGTGTTCAGGAGCACTGAGGGTGCTCCCTAGCTCAGCTCTAGCTCACAGAAACCCAGAGTGCAGCACTTGCTCCCAGGCTTCCTCCTGGGCATGGAGGGGATCTTGGCTTTCTGTGCCTGCACTGGGGCTGGTTTGTGAGGTTCCTTTCAGAGTGTGCTCTGTGGTCCAGAATGTGACATAACATGCTGGAGCACTCTTGTCCATGCATGAATGTGTGTGGGTGCTATGTGTGGTGCCTGGGGCGGGTGTGTGTACGTATGTGTTTTCTGGTGTACATAGTATGTGTGAAGTGAATGTTGATTTGTGCTTGTGTGTCAGGATGCAGGGCCTGTGGTGGGGAGTAAGGTGTGTGTGTGTGGTATACAGTTGTGTCCTTCCCCTAGAGTCAGCAGGGAAGGCTACCCAAACCTGGACCTTGGGGGATACTGAAGGCTTGGGTGAATCTTCAAGTGAGAATCACCACTGAGACATTCAGGGCATGGTGATTAAAAATGCTGCAGTGCTCAGCAGGATGAGGGTCTTTTTAAACCTTAATAGAGTAAGTTGAAGAATCTTTGTGTAAGAAAAAAAAAATGAGCAATAGCCAAGAAACCATAGCTGTGCACAATGGTGCATGCCTGTAATCCCAATGACCAGGAGGCCAAGGCAGGAGGATCCAAAGTTCAAGATCAGCCTCAGCAGCTTAGTGAGAACCTGTCTCAAAAAAAAAAAAAAAAAAAAAAAAAAAAGCATAAAGAAAGGACAGGGGAGATGAGTCCTGTGTCTGATCCCAACTTCACTTTTTAGGAAACTAGGAAAAGGTGAGGCAACTAAACCCAAAGGCAAAGAAGGAAGAAAATACTAATAGTAGAAGAGAAATAAACAAAGGAGAGAATAGAAAAGCAATAGAGAAAAACCAATGAACCAAAAAGTTGATTCTTTGAAAAGACCAACAAAATCCATAAACTTTTAGACTAATTAAAAAAGAAAAGATGTAATATGAAAAGAACTCAAAAGATTTAGGGTCCTGTTTTATCTCTTATGTGGAAGCTAGAGAGGAAAAGCTGAAAGGAAGATGGGGGCGGACCTCATGACAATTGAAGGGAGATCAGTGGAAGAAAAGGAGGTGGGGGAGGAGATGAGGGGGGAGAGGAACTGCTGGGGAGAAATACTGGCCAAATGATATTGTTACATTGTGTATTCCATGTATCAATATGTAACAACAAACGCCATCCACCATCAGTGTGTGCAATTGTAAAACATCAGTGAGAAAAGGTGCAGGACTGGGGTTGTAGCTCAGTGGTGGAGACCTTGCCTAGCACATGGGTTCCATCCTCAGCACCACATGAAAATAAATAAATAAGTAAATGTATATATAAAAAAAGAAAGGGTGCAAAAGAAACTAAAGTAGAAATGAAGGTGGAGACATTACTGATGACTTTACAGAAATAAAACTCAATTAGAGGTAATGTCATAGTGTTGGTATTTGGTCACCAAATGTTTAACAAAACCTGCTTAATTGTGGCACCAAAAGCACTAGAAACAAAGGAAAATTAGAAAAAAAATGGACTTCATCAAAATGAAGACTTTTTTCATTTAGAGGACAAGAAAAACTGAAAAGGCAGCCAATGGAATGGAGAAGTATTTGCAAGTCATGTATCAGATAAGTTTAGTATCCATGATATATAAAGAACTCATGACTCAACAACAAAAAGTCCAACTTAATTCTGGACAAAAGATTTGCCTGAAGCAGCCTGCCTTCCCCTTCCTTCCTTCTTCATACTGGGGATTGGACCTAGGGCCTCCCACATGCTACTCCAACACTACCTCTGAGCAGCATTCCAGCCCTTATTATTTTATTTTGAGATGGTCTCACTAAGTCACCCAGGCTGACCTTCAACTTGTGATCCTCTTGCTTCAGCCTCCAGAACAGCTGCAATTACAGTTGTGCACTACCACAACTGGGTTGCCTAAGCTTTTCTCCAAAGAAGATGAACAAGTGTCCAACAAGCCTGTGAAAGGTATCAGCGCGCATTAGTGATTGAGGGCAATGCAAAACCTCTTGACACACCACCTAACACACACTAGGATTGTTGTGATAAAAAGTGTCAAATCACAAGTGTTGGTGAGATGAAGAAGTTGGAGCTGTGGTTTCATGCTGGAGGGATGTGAAGTCCTGCAGCCACTGTGGAAAGCAGTGTGGCAGCTTATCAGAAAGTTAAATTCAGAATGGCCATATGACCCAGCAGTTCCAGTAAGTATGTGCCCAAGAGAAATAAGAATGGGTGTTCGAACAAATGCCTGTCTGCACATTTGGAGCAGCAGAGCCACAGCAATCCAGCGGCAGAGCAAACCAGGTATCCCTTGGTAGATAAACAATGAATTACTTAGGCTATGTACACTCGTGGAATATCAGTCAGCCACAATAACGAAGGAAGTGTACATGTCCAAACTGCAACGAGGGTGGACCTCAGACATGCAGTGCTAAGAGAAGGAATTTGAGGTAAAAGGCACCAACTGTGTGATGCCTATTATAGGAAACATTAGAAAAAGCTCATCTGGAGAGAGCAATCAGTAGCTCAGAACTGTGGGGTGACTGTGAGGCAGAGACAGCATTGCTTTTGGGGTGATGAAGTGGGAGCCTAGTACAGGTGGTGACTGATGACATTGTGAGTGGCCTAAAGGCCTCTGAGTTGTTAAGTTTCAAATGTTTGTTTGGGGCAGAGTTGTGGCTAGGTGTGGAGCATTTGCCAGTATGTGTGAGTCCCTGGGTTCCAGCCCCAACACCTCAAAACACTAGCAGAGCCACTCCAAAATGTCCATTTTTGTATGATTTTCACACTGTGTGTGGTATTGTCACAGTAGATTTATTTAAAACATGTGTTTGAAGGTGCAGAAGCTGCACCTGAAAGAAACTGGGAGCAAAGTGCACAGGTGAACACCACAGGTGTCTCTGTGCAACAGCTTCCTAGTCCCACAGTAAGCCTTCATCACACTTCACCTGAGCTGGTGTTGCTGTCTGGGAGAAAGTCATTGAGCTAAGACTTGATGTTCCCAGGGGGTGGCCTGGACCTCAGAAGCCAGGATGGAGCCACAAACCAATCACCATGTGTGAGTGGCTTGTGGCCACTCACCAACACTTGTGATTTTACACTTTTTATCACAGCCATCCTAGTGTGTGTTAGGTGGTATGTCAAGAGGTTTTGCATTGCCCTGAATCACCAATGCATGCTGATACCCTTCACAGGCTTGTTGGACACTTGGTCATCTTCTTTGGAGAAAAGCTTAGGCAACCCAGGTGTGGTGGTGCACAATTGTAATTGCAGCTGCTCTGGGTGCCTGTACTGACCTGCTCCCTTTGGTACCTCTGTAGCTGCATTTGTTGGAAGCAGGGGCCCAGGTGTTCAGGTGGAGGCTTCAGGGGACGAGGAATTGATTTGCCTTCCTGGGGGACATACTGCCCTTCCTAGCAGAGCTGAACGCATTCTTCCACTGGCCCAAGAGAGTGCTGTGGTGCACAGGGCCATGGGGAGGTGGCCAGCCTCCTTCTGGCCCTTTCTTCAGTGGCCACTGGATGCTGAATTGTGGGTTCCTGCTTTCTGGCTCTGCGTTCTTCCAGAGGCTCAGGGTTTTGTGCTTCTGGCAGTAAGGGAAAAGACCTAGCCGGGGCCTGAGCTGGTGGGGTGGGAGGCTCCAAGTGGCCCTAGGCCCACAGTGGCTTTCCTTCCTCAGAGTTTGCTGGCGTAATTTGACAGACGCTGCCTGAGGCTGCCTGGTGGAGGCACACCTGGCCTCTGGAGGCTCTGGAGGCTGTGCCTGGCTGAACCTTGGGTGTCTGGACTGACCTGCTCCCTTTGGTGCTTCTGCAGCTGCATTTATTGGAAGCAGGGGCCCAGGTGTTCAGGTAGAGGCTCCAGGGGACCAGGACCTGATTTGCCCTCCTGGGGGACACTTCTGCCCTGCCCACCTGCACACTCCTGCTTATTGGCCTCAGCCATCTTGGGCTCTGGATTTCTGGTTTCCCTGCTCCATGAGGTTTCCCTGACTGGGCCTGGATGAGGCAGGGCTCCAGGGTTTGTGGGTGACCCTGTGCTGTCTGAAGGAGTCATGTCTCAACAGGAAGTGGCCTAAGGACCTTCTGTAGATGCCATAGAGGATGTAACTGGTGAGCAGGTCACTGTCCGGTGCCTTCCCAGCAAGAGGAGAATGCAGGGGGCTGCTCTGTGCAAGGTCTTGGACACATGCACAGTAGACGAAGAGCAGGTAGTCTGTGTTTCTGGCTGCAGAGCCTCCTGCCAGCCCCTGCCAGCCAGTCTCCCTCATACCTCCACTGAGAGGGTGGAGCTGGGAGCTGAGCCATTTGTGAGGTGGCTGCACCCACTTAGATTTTGGTCTTTGTGGCAGGTCATTTGGGGGGGGGTGCCAGCTTTCTGTTCTGTGCTGCACATCCTACCTGCCCACCCTGACTCCCAGCTTTTATTTCTTGTGAAAATATGCCCTTTGACATCCACAGGCCACCCCTGGGTTCTACTCATAAGGCATACCCCAGGCACAGGTGTACCCAAGTTCTTCCCTTTTCCTGACAGTTTAACCCCAGGAGTGGGGTCCCTGGGGCAGGTATGTGTCTACCCCTAGCTGTTCTAGGTATCAGGGCCTCGCCACATACAGTCAGGGCTCAGGATTTATAAACCAGTTGCCTTCAGTGGCTCATTGACATCTCCTCTGGAGCATCACAGCCCTTGGGTCCAGTGTCCCAGTGGCCTACTCCTCAAAGCCTGCATTCCTGGTTTTCAAGGTGGAAGCTTTGCCTGGGAGCTGCCCAAGCCTTCCAGGGCACAGGAGCAGCCTCTCCGATCCTCTGCACTCTTTAGTTACCTTCTTGCCTGTATTCTGGTTTTCTTCCTTGTGGCACATATGCTGCAGAGTGTCACATGGATAGCCCGTGAATGTTGTTGTATCCAAGAGTGAACTCGCAGTGACATTCCCAGCCACTCCACACAAGGCTCTCTGTCTGGCTTCTTGCTCCTTGGCTCCCTCACCTGCCATTCTTGGTTTCTCAATTCAATTCCACCCCTGATAAATAAGTTGCAGGGGTGACAGATGTAAGTGGTGCAGTAGAGCTAAGTTTTCTGTACTCAAGAAATTGGGGGGAAATTGGGAGGGAAATGTGGGGAAGGTTCTAGTAAACCTAGAAGTAAGATTGATATCTCTCCTGTTTAGAGCAAAAGGAGAAAGAATCAGGACATTGCTGCTTCCTCAGAGCTGGGTTTCTTGGCTCCATCACCTTCCATTTCCCAGGGTCCGAATTTGCCTTCATGTACTTGGTCCCAGGACACAGCTGTGGCCCAAGGCCAAGTCCAGCAGACTGGTCCAGCTGGCCAGTGCAGGGGTGAAGCCACGGGAGATGTGGCTCAGAGAAGGCCAAACACCCCAGGACTACTTGGAAGGAAAGGATCTCTACATCTCCACACCCTTTGGGGACAGAGGCCTCCTAGGAGGTGTCTGGGTTACCAAACTCTACCTGTGAAGCCCACCCTAAGCTTGAAGATTCTGCCTAGGGGCTCCTGCTGCCTCAGTCCAAAGAAGACTCTGAGTCTCAGAAAGAAGTACAGAGGGCCAGGCAGCACATGGAGGTCCCAGCCTCTGGGGTATCAGGGAATGGTGGCCGTTGGCACGGGATTGGCCTTGGCACCTTTGGTGTGTTGTGTGGGTGAGACATTGCTTCCCTGTCTAGGAAGGCAGCTGGGACTTGCTCCCTGAAGGGCTAGGAAGGGACTGTTGATCCCACACTCAGCATTAAGGCCAATGCTGATCTTAAGCCTTTGGGGCAGAGCAGCCCTTCCATTTGTCTCTGTGGCTCAGACCCCATGAGTCTGGGGTCTTTATTTCCTTCAGGGATTTGATGCTATATCTGAGCCAGATAATCCAGTTAACAGGGCTGGGAAAGAAATGAAAGATAAGGCTCAGTCAGCAAATGAGCTGCCAGTAAGTCCCCCTGCTTCCAAGGAACACTGCCAGGTACAGGTTTCCCACCAGGGTGGGCCTGGGGGAACACTGCTTGGCCTTCCTGGCCATCCCTGCTGCAACCTTTCACCAGCCCATCTTCAGTCTGGTTGTGTGGCACATGTTTGTGGAGAGCTAGGGACAGTGCAAAGGAGACCAAGCCTTCCTTCAGGGAGCTCACTTGCTAAAGGGGGGAAGACTGAGGCCAAGCCAGGCAACAGGAAGTGAGCTAGGAAAACGTAGAGCATGGTGGGGGGTACCAGGATGGTGCCCAGGAATGTGCTGGGTGGTGCCACAGGTGTGGGGACAAGTGCATGGAGTACTGCATACATGGCATACATTAAGGGTATCTGAGTGGCAGGCCACTCCCCCTTTGCTAGGTGTGTGAATGGTAGGCCACTTACCCCATAGGCACAGCCCTGGGCATGAGGCCATGGGTTGCAGTCCCTGCGCTCCATGGCCCACTCCTGGATTGGTTGCTGCCAGGATATTAGCAGAAATTGCATTGGTGGCTGCCTGTAATCTGATTAGCTGCTGCCTGAGTATATATACATGGTAACTGTGAAGTAAAACTGGACCTGCTTCCTGCTTGGCCTCCAGAAATCTTGAATTGTGACTTCACAGCCATACTCTCCTCTACCTTGTTCCATGGACCTCCTTGCTGGATGAGAGAGAGCCCACACAACAAGGGAAGGTGGCCCCTCATCCAGGGAGGCTGGATGAGGTTTCAAGGGAGGTTCTGAGGGAGCAGAGGCTAGAAGGAGTGAGGAGTGAGATTTGAGGTTCAGGGGACAAGTTCAGATAAAAGGATTGGCATGCTAAGGCCCAGGGGTGGCTTGTGGCGGCCTGTTCTCAGTGGAAGGAACTAGTGAGGCCAGGAGTGAGAGAGGGAGGAGAGGCCAGGCAAGGTTGGGGAAGGATCCTCAGAGGCCATGAGAGTGGACTGGAAGGACTGGACAGTCCACCTGGGCTGCTGTGAGATGCATGGCTGAGGGGGAGCCTTTCAGGCTGGGGCTTGGTTGCTCATTTCAGGAGAGTGAGACCAAAGACAGGTTGGCTGCTCCTGAAGAAAAACCAGGTAAAAACATCTCGGAACCCAAAGACCTGGGGAGGGCAGAAGGGAGTGACGAAAAATTATGCAGCTGCCATAATAAAGAAGGAGCAGAAGAGCCAGAAGGCCAGCATGAAGGCCGTCCCCATGAGGTACCAGGCCACCCTGCCCAGGCCCAGGGTACAAGGAGACCATCAGTGCCTGTTGAGGGTCCCTGTGATGAGTTCAGCCCAGGGGGTTGTAGGGGAGGTGGGCTGGCCTGGCCAGAGTCTCACACCCTCCTCTCCTCTTCTTGGCTGCTTGTGGTGGTCAGTGGCCAGGGATGAAAATGACCAGTAGAGAAAGAGGAGGTGGACCAGGCCAGGAGCAGTTGGTGAACACAGAGTTTCCTTTCCTCTTCCAGCTGGCTGAACCATTTCCAGCTGGTTGAACCATGCACTTCCACTCTATCAACCCCAAGCATGTTGCCTTCCACCCTAAGCTCCACACTATGTTCATCAAGGGAGGAAAAGAGCTTGGACAGCCCGAGTGGAGTGACGCTTGTGAGATGTACTACATTGCGTGAGTCCTGGGGACAGAGTCCCCTGAGTATGTGTTAGAGATGATCATTGAGTTCCTGGGGTGCACCTGCTCCCTGGGTGAGCATGTGTTTGATACTGCCAGCATGCATTTCTTTGTCTCATTTTTCCATGGCTCTTTTTTCTGTCCAACTGGAAACAAAGCCCTATTCCAAACATGCCATCTTGGTCAGTGTCCGTTATAGCTTTGGGTTTGCATACCTGGTGTGTTTGAGAACTAAATCTTCCAAGATAATCCTTCCAGATAACTGGTCATGTCTGTTGATTTGCAGGGACTTACATGGGAATAAGTCCCTCATCAAAAGCAGCATTGTCATTCTCAGGCAGAGCCTGGATAGAGCCATCCTTTACAAGTACGTCCTTCACTATGGCCGTGGCTCCAACTGTACCATCTACAAGCAGCTGCAGAAGGCGGGCAAGCATGTGAACTGCTCCCTGTGTGTCAAGTCCTCCCTCCTGTGCTCTGGAGGTAAAGGGCCTCTCCCATGGAACCTGTGTCCTGGCCTGGGTGCTGCTGTGTGGAGCAGACTGCCTGGTCTTCATGGGTCCTCTGCTGTGTGCTGCCCCTGCTGTGGTTTAACTTATGCAAGAGAGGAAATGGGAAGGAGAGAGAATGAAGCCAGAGGAAGGGCTGGGGCTGTGGGCAGAGTGGGCCCAGGTACCGGGCAGACTCTGGGACAATGCAGGGAAAAGGGAGCTGTTGGCTGGCCCTTCCTGGAGGCGGCCAGGTGGTGACCAGAAACAGGACAGGTTATTGAGAGCCTCCCTGTTGGCCTCTGCTATTTGTCCTTGTCACATTTTGCTGGTGGCACTTGGGTGGCTTCCACATTCTACCTTCTGAATCCTTGAAAAGAATTCTCTGCACTTCTTCAGGTCCTCTGGCAGCTCTTTCTCTGTGGCCCTTTCTGTAGACACTGGCTGTCCTGGCCTGCCTGGGCACCCAGCCCTCTCATGAGCTCTCCCCAGGGCCTAGGATTTTAAAAATATGTTTTCTGAGCTGACCTCAAGCACCTGGGCTCCAGAGGTTCTCCTGCCTCATCCTCTTGAGTGGCTGTATGTGCAACATGATACCTGGCAGTACATGTAATTTTTATAAATTTAGTGTACTCTGAGGACTTCAGCTTTGAGGCAAAACTGGACTTCATCATATATTTCCACATGCAAAGATGGAGTTTCTGCTCTGATAAGTGCCACAGAGGGAGGGGCTAGAGTGGAGTCAAGAGAAGCTCCAGAGGATGCTATGCCCAAATCAGCATATGAACCCTGGCTAACTGTCACCTGGCAGGGATAGGGTAGAACTAGGGTGGCAGGGCTAACCAATGTGACAGCAGTGTGCACAGCACCTGCTTTGAGCCTCAGGAATCCAGCTCAGCACCTGTCTTACTGCTACTTGTGTGTGTCTCTCTATACATAGGGCTTTTTTTGGTACCAGGGATTGAACCCAGGGGTGCTTTACTACTGAGCCATGTCCCCAGCCCCTTTTATTTTTTTATGTTAAGAAGGATCTCCCTAAACAGTTTAGGGCCTCTTAAATTGCTGAGACTGGCCTCAAACTTGCAGTCTTCCTGTTTCATTCTCTGATGTTGATAGGATTACAGGCAATTGTGCTCAGCTGTCTTTGTCCACCTTATATGTCTTTCTTTCTTTCTTCCTTCCTTCCTTCCTTCCTTCCTTCCTTCCTTCCTTCCTTCCTTCCTTCCTTCCTTTCTTTCTTTCTCTCTTTCTTTCTCTCTTTCTTTCTTTCTTGACAGTGCTGGTGATGGAATCCAGGGCCTTTTGCATACTAGGCAAGTGCTCTACCCCTGAGCTAGATCCCCAACTCTTTCATTCATTTTTAAATTTTGAATCAGATTTTGCTAAGTTGCCCAGGCTGCCCTCAAACTTTTGATCCTTCTGCTCAGCCTCCTAAATTGCCTGGAGTTCAGCCATGCACCATGATGCTTGGCTAACCACTTTTGTTTTCTAATTATTTACAGTTAACATTACTGGATTTTCTAGGTCTATAATTGTGTTTTTGGCAGCTGGCCCTTAGAGAAGACTTGAATTCAGCCCTTGCCCTGTACTGGGCACCTGCTAGTAGCTCATGTCTGCCGAGTTATCTACACCATCCTCTTTGGGGTGGGTGTTGCTGTTCCCAGTATATACTCTGAAGTCATTTACCAGAACAGGACTCAGTTGCTAGTGAGAGATGTAGTTTTGGTATAAATATTTAACCTGGGTTTGGTCATGTTTAAAGCTTTACCAGGCTTGCTAAACTGCATGACTAAGCAGAGACTTGGTTTTAAGCTCATCATTTTGGGTTGTCTGGGATTATTCTCTGCAGGGGTGTGCCCTGCCCATGGTAGCTGATGGAGTGAGTTCTGATCACCTCAGTTTACCAGAGTCCTCTTGTTTTCCTTTTTTCCTCTCATTATCTGACTGAACTCCCCTGTTGTTGTTTATTTTTTAGACAGGGTCTCTAAGTTGCTAAGGCTGACCTCCAACCTGTGGTTCTCCTGCCTCAGCCTCACATGTGCCACTGTGTCTGGCTGCTCCCCTATGTTTCTGTCTTCTGGGATGGTGCCTTGGGCTGGTGGGTTTTGAGATCTTAAGTGTGGCATTTTTCTTGCTATCACCCATAGACTGGCATCAATATGATGGCATAATTTGTATGAAGCCTCCTGGGACACTGGAGAAATTCTAGAACCTCTTTACTAATAAGATGAAGAAGAAAGTGGTGAAGGGGAAGATGATAGCAGCTGAGATCATGCTGGGCTGAATATTCAGCATCCTCCAGACCTGGAACTCCATCAGCCTGCAAAACTTCTTCACCTAGTTCCAGCAGCTTTATTCTGTTGTCCGAGTGCCTATGATTTACGAAGGCTAAGCACAGCCCTGGCACAGCCTGGGCCTCGGAGACTAAGAAGTATCAGGCTTCCCCTAATCCCCAGCAGTTCAGGTGTGAGTGGGCAGGGTCCCCTGACCTACTAGAGGTAAGGAGACCCTGTGACTGACTGGGGCAGGTGCAGAGGAGGCAGGGGACCTTTCCATCCCTTCTTTTTTTGTACTACCTCTTGGAAATTCCCACCCACCCACCATGTTCCTCCTCCTGATTGCACCCCTGAGCCAACTCGCAGCACTGATCTTGAGTTCTTTCCAGAGCTAGGCAGAGTTGAAAAAAATGGATGGAGCCCCTTCAGCCACACTGTGTCTTGGAGGCAGAGCTGGTGCTCTCTCTTTGAGCTTTCATGAACATCCAGGGACTCCTGGACCCACCCCCACTGCAGGATTTGGGACTGAGCATCAATGTGTCTCTGATGCCCCAGAACCTCAACATGCCTGGAAGGAAGGGAGGTGAGGGAGATGGGACCCTCCCATGAGCTCCCCTGCCTAGGGCCTTGATCGCCTACCCAAGGGTTCTTCAGCCTCCAAGGAATTCACTCTGTAGCTCATGCCTCTTCTTTACCCCCTGCTTCAGGTGAAGAAACACCTATGGGAGTGTTTGAAAAAGCAGATGGGATTATTTTTGGAAGGAAGTGGGAATGCCCTGATTGAAAGCTGCCCTGTGAGGAGCAGACTGAGAAGGGATCTTGTCCTCCTTTTCCTGGTGGAAGACACCAGACTCTGCTTGTTGGAAGGACTCATCTCACTGTGCTCCATCCTCTGCCCCAGTTACTGCTCCCAAGATGCTCTACACAGCAACCCCCACCATATCCTGGGCACATCTGAGAGGTATCCTAGGGTTTTTTGTTTGTATATTTGTTTTTTTCAGAGGTTTCATAGCCATTTATCATGATTTTTATCTGGTTTTGAGGTAAGTGCTTGTCAGAGAAAGGCTGAGCACACTTTGGGAAAAAAATAAAACCACAGTCATGTCACCACTTGCTCCTTTCACTTTCCTGGCATGTGTGTCATTGCTAGTGTTGTTAAATTCTGTGTTCTCCTGAATACCCTGACTTCAAAAGGCTTCACAGAGCCAGACACCATGACAGCACTGTCATCTCAGCTACTTGGGAGGCTGAGGCCGGAAGGTTGCTTTTACCCAAGAGCTTAAGACTAGCCTGGGTAACTTAGTGGAACCATATCTGGAAAAATAAATGAATAATATAAAATACATGTTCTCCTGGGAGGACCTTCCTCTTCAAGCTCAACATGCCTTAGCATTTGTGCCAAGGCCTGCCTGCAGGTGTCACCTAGGAAAGCTGCAGAACCCACAGGAATGCTATCCCTGTTGTCTCACCTGTGCTGGTAGCTCTTGAAGGACACTGCCCCTGCTGGGTTAGCCATGGCCTTTAATGTGGTAGGGGAGACCTCTTATGAGGTGTGCTCAGAGGATCAGGGTCTCTTCTGCTTCTGTTTGGGTTGAGCTTGGGTAACATCAGGTGGCCTTTCCTGAGCTCTTAGCACCTGTGGGTTTCCTAAGTTTTAAAGACCCAGGCAGTTTCCATGTCCTCTGTAAAAGAAGGATGGTGATAAGGAAATCTACAAACAGCTGTACATGGGTTTGAGAAAAGAAGCATTTATTTCTGTGCCTGTGGGATATACACCATGTGTTGTTCCTTTTAAAAAGTGGCTTTGTAGCTGAGCATGGTGGCACATGCCTAAAATACCAGAGACTCAGGATGTTGAGGCAGGAGGATCACAGTTCAAGGACAATCTTGGCAACTTAGGGAGGCTATGTCTCAAAATAAAAAAGATTGGGTATGTAGCTTAATAGTAGAGTGTCTCTGGGTTCAATCCCAGTTTTTTTTTTTTGTTTTTTTTTTAAGTTTGCTTTGTGTTTAGTTCCACCTTCGCCAGACTGTCTGGTTCAAATCCTAGGCCCTGTGTGAATTCCTTTGCTGGAAACTGAGGGCCTCAATCCCTCAGCTGTGTAATGTGGGTGGATATGACTCCAGTGGGAGTCTGTTGGGATATGTGATGTCTTGTTGCACTGGGACCCATCCCAGTTCAGTTCCAGGGAACTTGTCCCACTTGCCACCCTGTGTCTCCTGGTCTGGGATTTCGTCCAGGTGTGCCATATGTTCCTTCTGCAGGGTATAAGTGGATTTCCCTTCTCTCCTAGGACATCAGACTACAGGGAAGGTTGGACGCAGCCAATCACAGCTCACATTAGGTCTTGGTTCCCTTCCAAGAGCACTTGGTCAACTTGTGCCAAAGGTGCATGGCTGTAAGGGTTGTTGACTGGCTGGGCATCCTCCCTGTCCTGCACTACTGTATGCAGCTGGCCCCTCCAAGAGAGAATTTTGTGAGCCAGCCTGAGGACATCTGGGATGCCCTCAAGGGAATCACCTTCTCTCAGTTTCAGGAAAAATGGCTAAATGAGTAAGTTGTAAAGCTGCATTTATATAAGCACATCTTGAAATAATGATTCTTTATCATTTTGCCACTGAGCTAAATCCTCAGTCCTTTCATAAATTTTTAATTTTTGACACGGGTCTTCTTGCTAAGTTGTCTGGCCTGGCCTGAACTTGTGATCCTCCTGTCTCTGGATCAATGGGAATTGCAGGCTTGGCCACTGCACTAGGCATTCTTTATCTTATAACTGTGTTAATGTGTGTTTACTCATTTATGTGACAAACACTTATCACCTCTGTGTGTCCCAGGAAACAACTCCGAGTACTGCAAACCTTAGTTCATGGCCTCTGACTTTGCCTTTTAGCTGGAGTGGGGAGTGGTGAGTTAGTTTTTTGTAGGGCTCAAAGCAAGATCTTCCTTTTACTGGCCATAAGGCTCAGGCCAGAGAACTGGCTGGAAGAAGCAGAAGACTTCCACACTCTCTGCTCTCTGATTGTGAGAATGGTGCACTGTCCCGAGTGTGGGAGGCTCAGTCCTCCTGGGGTGTGGATGTGTTGGTAGGCAAGAGTACAGAGAAAATGACCATGGGCTCACTGGGCCCTGCAATGTGTACAAGACAGTGGCCATCCAGTGGGGAGAGGAACTAAGAACTGGAAAATTCACTGTTTTTGAGATTTAGATGCACAGAGCTTGCTGAAGGGTGAAGCAGGAGATGGGAACCAGTTACTGTGGACACTCATATTCTGGCTTCTGCTAGGGGTACTGTGGCCCTACCATCAAAGGATGGAAAGTTTCTACGACCTGAGTCTTACTAAAGCTACAGTAAAGCCCTGGCTCCTCTCCATCATAACCCCTGTACTGAGAAGAAGCTGCTGTATGGCCAGGGAGAAAATAGGGGGGGGTAAAACCCATAAATGGCCTAATTGGGGGGATTCAGGGAGGGTGTTAAGAACAATTGTGAGGGGGTTAGGGTTGTGGCTCAGCATTAGAGTTATCTAGCACGTTCATGTGCACATGCGAGGCCCTGGATTTCATCCTCAGCACAACATAAAAATAAATAAGTTAAATAAAGGTATTGTATCCAACTACAACTAAAAAGCAATTTTTTTAAAAAAGAACAGCTTTGAGGAATATTGTAGAGGACCTTCAGAAAATGTGGACAATGTTACCAACAGATGGGGGATTTCAGAATAACAGTGGAAATCATGGGGTATTAAGAAAATAGCTGAGTGGGAAGATGACACCTGAAGTGGATATGGAGACTCTTCTTGATGGCTCAGTAACCACCTGGAGACAGCAGGACAGCAGGGGGAAGGGGCCAAAAACTGGAGAACTGGGAAATAGAAATGTCATGCTCACATAGAGAAGTTGCAGAGGGGAAAAGAGAAGAACAGAGCTTCTGAGGCCTGTGGGTGAAAACAAGGTGAGTAAAGAGGAGAAAGAGGCCAAAGGAAAGAAGAAGGATCATGCTTGAGTTTCCCAGCATGGAGAGCACCACCCCATAGAGCCTGCAGACTCCAGGAAGGACAGGGGCAGGTCACTCACATCCAGCACAGTCATGACTTCTGGGCACCAAAGAAAGATAGTCTTGAAGGCAGTTGGAGAAAAAGACTCACTGAATCCAGGGGACTGTGGAAAGGTGAATGGAGGAGGGAGAGATGGCATTTGTATAGGGTGCTAAGCCTTGCCATGGAGGCAGGCTCAGACACATGCTGCAGATGCATGCTAAGGGCATTGAGCTAATGAACCAAAGCAGGCCTCAAAATGGCAATTACCATGTGATTCCACCCAAGAGGTCCCTAGCATCTTCACACTCAGAGAAAGAATAGTGTGGCTTGCCAGGGTTGGGGGAAGGGGAGTTAGTCTTTAATTAAGACAGAGTTTCAGTTTTGCAAGGTGAAAAGAGTCCTGAAATTTGGTTGTGTGACAATGTGATGTCATTGACATATTGTATATTCTGGAAAATTGTTGAAATGGTAAAATTCAGTTGAGTTTACTACCATTAAAAAATAACTTTTAAACCAGGTGTGGTGCCATACCCCTGAAATCCCAGAGACTTGGGAGACCAAGTCAGGAGGATCACAAGTTCAAGGCCAGCCTGAACAACTTAATGAGACCTTTTCTCAAAATAAGATTTAAGAAATGGCCTTTGATGTGGCTCAGTGGTTGAGTGCACCTAGGTTCACTCCTCATTACAAAAAAAAAATCATTATAATAATAATTATGTCTAATGTAATTCTGGCATGATTTCCTGAAGTTAGCACCATTGTATTTTGGGGATAAGGCCATTCTCTATAGTGGAGGCCATCCTGTGCACTGTAGGATGTTGAGCAGTGTGCCAGGCCCCCACCTGGAAGGTGCTGCTGGTCTTGCTTCCACCCCAGTTCTTAAAGGCATATGTGTCTCTGGGTATTGTGAGGCCCCTTTGGGTAGGAGGGGCCTTAAATACCCCTGTCTCCATTGAGAACTGTACTACAGAAGGAGAAAGGGGACCCAGAGATGCAAAACTCTAAGCTAAATATATGATAAACTGGAATACTAAGCAATATGCAAAAGCCACAACAGGGCCAGGGCTGGGGCTGGGGCTTAGCTACAGAGCACTTATCTAGCTTGGCTGGGACTATAGGTTCCATCCCCAGCACCACAAAAAAGAAAAAAGTCAAAGTAGGAGTCACAGAGGAATAGAGAACACAGGTACCAAGTAGGACTAAACCCCAGGATGGAGAATCAAATCCAACCCCAAACCAAAATCCTGATAGGAGGAGTGGGCAGATCCATAGCTCTGTGGAGCTCCATGCCTCCTCTTCAGTGACTGATGGAACAAAAGGCAGGAGAATGAATATGGTACAGATGTTGTGGAGAAAGCTACAGACAGCCAGTCCCAGGTGGCACCCGGGAACTTCAGCACCCCACATGGCAGGACACACGCCCTTCTCAGGTGTGCCCATGGGCACATGCAGCAAGATGGCTGCATTCTGAACTGGACCACTCTCAGTAACCTGAAGGTGCTGCAGTCCAAGGGCACAGGTTCCTAACCACGCTGAGCAGGTGGCTCTCTGGAAAATCCTTACATGCCTGGATCTGTTAACAGCATGCTTCTAAATAAGATCATCTTGGAGTGAGGAAAGAATTCTTCAAAGAAGACATAGAAAGCAAAACCTACACAAGAAAAATTGTAGGGGGCTGGGCTGCACTCGGTGCCAGAGGTGTGCCTAGAATGGGTGAGACCCTAGGTTGCTTCCCCAACACCACACACAAAAAAAGATTTTTAAAATCAAATTTAAGTAAAAAATTAAAATAAATCTGAATTAAATGTGAAAACAACTTTGCACTCATTTCCACACACTCATTTCCACACAGATAACTGTCATGTGTGGAGTTCCCTGTCCCCTTACCCTCCCTGTCCACTGGGAGCCAGCTGCTATCATTAGGGATAAAGGTAGTAAGCTCAATTGTTCCCATCTCGTCTCTAGTTTTGGAATATTTTGAAATGAAAGCCAAATAGAAATGATTTTTGTAAAAATTTATTTTAGAGATGCTGTGTAATCACTGAGAAAGTAAGGAAGACACTTGCATTTCCTAAAAATGCTGAATTACCTCAGTGCTGATCAGTGGGAAATCAAAGAGGATGAGAAGGATGACAAGCCATCTGAGCTCTAGATAAGGGGGGATATTGCCTTGCTGAAAACTTACAGTCAGAGTACTTACTCATGGAAGATTAAGCAGGTTGAGGATGACATTCAACAACTTCTTAAGAAAATTAATGAGCTCACTGGTATTAAAGAATCTGACACTGGCCTGGCCCCACCAGCACTCTGGGACTTGGCTGCAGATAAGCAAACTCTCCAGAGTGAACATCCTTTACAGGTTGCAAGGTGTACAAAGATAATTAATGCTGATTCAGAGGACCCAAAATACATTATCAATGTGAAACAGTTTGCCAAGTTCATGGTAGACCTCAGTGATCAGGTGGCACCTACTGACATTGAAGAAGGGATGAGAGTTGGTGTGGACAGAAATAAGTATCAAATCCACATTCCACTGCTTCCTAAGATTGACGTAACAGTTACCATGATGCAAATGGAGAAAAAACCTGATGTCACTTACAATGATGTTGGTGGTAGTATGGAACAGAGAGGTTTGTTAACCTTGGCATTGAGCCTCCCAAGAGTGTGCTGCTGTTTGGTTCCCCAGGCACAGGCAAGACACTCTGTTCCAGGGCAGTTGCTAATAGGACTGATGCTTGCTTCATTTGAGTTATTGGATCTGAACTTGTACAGAAATATGTTGCAGAGGGGGCTCAAATTGTTCATGAGCTTTTTGAAATGGCCAGCACAAAAAAAAAGACTGCCTTATCTTCTTTGATGAAATTGATGCCACTGGGGGCCAGTTTGATGATGGTGCTGGAGGTGACAATGAAGTACAGAGAACAATGTTGAAACTGATAAATCAGCTGGATGTTTTTGATCCTTGAGGCAACATTAAAGTGCTGATGGCCACCAACAGACCTCATACTCTAGACCCAGCACTAATGAGGCCAGGGATATTGGATACAGGATTGAATTTAGTTTACCTGATTCAGAGGGTCAGACTCACATCTTTAAGATTCATTCTCCTTCAATTAGTGTTGAAAGGGATATCAGATTTGAATTGTTAGCACGACAATGTCCAAATAGCACTGGTGCTGAGATTAGAAGTGTGTGCACAAAAGCTGGTATGTTTGTAATCCGAGCATGGCAAAAATTGCTACTGAGAAGGATTTCTTGGAAGCTGTAAGTAAGTCATTAAGTCTTATGCCAAATTCAGTGCTACTCCTCGCTACATGACGTACAACTGAGCCCCAAAGGCTTTCAAATGAAAACTTCAGTTAGAATCTTAAGCTTATAAAGACTTGTTAATTCCAATACCACCTCACACACACAAAAAAAATGGTTTAAAAATTGTAAAAAAAAATTATTTATTTGATGCCAGGGATTGAAACCAGGGGTGCTCAACCTCTGAGTCACCTCTCTAGCCCCTTTTTATTTTTTTTAAATTTTGAAACAGGGCCTCACTAAATTGCTGAGGGTAGCCTTGAACTTGCATTCCTTCTGCCTCATCCTCCTGAGTTGCTGGGATCACAGGTGTGCCATACACTTGGCTATTTTGTTCAGTTTTCATTTGATTCGCTCTGTATGTCTGTTTTCACAATGTATTGATATCACCATTAAAATCTGAGCATTCTGGACCTTGCTTTTCATTGTCTTGAGTCTGCTCAGTGCTCTCACTGCTGCCCTAGTCTCTGTCTTGATCTCTTCATTCAGAGCCAGTTTCTTAACTTCATGGAGAGCAGGAAGAAGTTGCTGTGTGTGGATGAGTATCTTTTTTGATCCTGGTTGAGTTTGCTGCCTCTGGTAAGCCTGGTTCCCTATACAGAAAACTCCACTGAGTACTTGAGTCTCATGCCTGCTCCGATCCTGGACTGTTTTCTAGAGACTCACTACAGGCTGCAACAGCTTTAGAAGATCTCAGAAGATCTCTTGGAGGTTTTGGTTGGGGGTTGGGTGTCAAGTTCTTGCTTAGCAAAAGCAAGTTACAAGCTGAACATTGAATGCTTGTGGGTCTTCTGTCTTGAAGGGCAGGTTGGGGGAAATGCTAAGAAATAATAAGAGAATTGCTGAAATAAGAAGTCATTATTTCTTAGGATTGAAGTTTGACTTCCCAGAGTTGATTCTGGTTTAGTAAATAGAGCTTACAAAACAGTAGCTGTTTGTTATTTATGACTGTTAGATGGTGCTGTGAACGTCACACATTTCATAGTTGCTATCTTTACTTATTATGGTTTTTGAGGTAAAGAAAATGGTATAAGGACTTGGGAGTCAATTTAACAAAAGATGTAAAAGATCTCTACAATGAAAATTACAGAACTCTAAAGAAAATAATTGAAGAAGACCTTCCTTAGAAGATGGAAAGATCTTCATGCTCCTGGATAGGCAGAATTAGTATTGTCAAAAGTGCTATACAGATTCAGTGCAATTCCAATTAAAATCCCTAAGTCATTCCTCATAGAAATAAAAAAAGCAATCATGAAATTCATTTGGAAAAATAAGAGACCCAGAATAGCCAAAGCAATCTTTAGTAAGAAGAGTGAAGCAGGATGCATTACAATACCAGACCTTAAACTATATTACAAAGCCACAGTAATAAAAACACCATGATATTGGCACCGAAATAGACCTATATACCAATGGTACAGAATACAAGACACAGAGACAAATCCATGTAAATACAGTTATCTCATACTAGACAAGTGCCAAAAATATACATTGGAGAAAAGATAGCCTCTTCAATAAATGGTGCTAAGAAAACTGGAAATCCATTTGCATCAAAATGAAACTAAACCCTACTATCTCTCACCATGCACAAAATTCAACTTAAAGTGGATCAAGGACCTAGGAATTAGACTAAAGACCCTGCACCTAATAGAGGAAAAAGTAGGCCCAAATCTTTATCGTGTCAAAGTAGGCCCTTACTTCCTTAACAAGACTCCTAAAGTACAAGAAATAAAATCAAGAATCAATAAATGGGATGGATTCAAACTAAAAAGCTTCTTCTCAGCAAAAGAAACAATGAGATGAAGAGAGAGCCTACATTTTGGGAGCAAATTTTTGCCACATACATGTCACATAGAGCACTAATTTCCAGGATCTATAAAGAACTCAAAAAAACACCGAAAAAACTAACAGCCCAATCAATAAATGGGCTAAAGAGCTGAACAGACACTTCTCAGAAGATCTACACTGAATCAACAAATATATGAAAAAATGTTCAACATCTACAGTAAGTAGAGAAATGCAAATCAAAACTAAGATTTCGTCTCACTTCAGTCAGAATGACAGTTATCAAGAATACAAACAACAATAAGTGTTGGCGAGAATGTGGGGGAAAGGTGCACTCATACATCGCTGGTTGTACTGCAAATTGGTGTAACCAATCTGGAAAGCAGTATGGATTCCTTAGGAAACTTGGAATGGAAACACCATTTGACCCATGTATCCCCCTTCTCTGTCTAAATCCAAATGACTTAAAATCAGCATTCTATAGTGACACAGCCACATCAATGTTTATAGCAGCTCAGTTCACAATAGCTAAACTTAGATGGCCTTCAATAGATGAATGTATAAATAAACTATGGCATATATATATATATATATATATATATATATATATACACACAATGGAATATTACTCAGCATTAAAAAAGAGTAAAAATATGGCTTTTCAGGTAAATGGATGGAGCTGGAGTATATAATGATAAGCAAAGTAAGCTAATCCCCCAAAACCAAAGGCTGAATGTTCTCTCTGATTAGTAGATGCTCATCCATAATGGGGGGGCATAGAAAAATGGAAGAATTTTGATTGGGCAAAGGGGGGGGAAGGGAGGAGGTCTGGGGGTAGGAAAGATGGTGGAATGAGATAGACATTACTTTAGGTACATGTATGACTGCACATGGTGCAACGCTGCATCATGTACAACCAGAGAAATAAAAAGTTGTGCTACAATTGTGTACAATGAATCAAAATGCATTCTGTTGTCATATATACCTAATTAGAATTAATTAATTAATTAATAATTTTTTAAAAAGAAGAAAATAGTGTAAGGGCTACGATGTAGCTCAGTGGCAGAGCACTTAACTTGCATAAGCAAAGCCCTGGGTTTAATCCCCAGTTTCAAAAAAGAAAAGAACCCCAACCAAAAAATAAAAAAAGGAAAAAAGAGAAAGAAAATGGTTTAAATTTACAGCATGCATTTCACTGGTAGAAAATGAAAATTGGCCCTTGAGCCCTTGAGGCTTGTGTGCAGGGAGAATAGGATGAGTCTCTGTGCCCTTCTCCCTTCTTGGCTTGGCACCTGTTTCCTGGTTGAGCCTTTCATATTTCTGTTTCTCTTTCCTGCCCTAGCATGTTGGGAACATTTTCAAAATGCTGATGCACCTTGTGGACATCTGTCAGGATGTGTAAGTAGAACAGCTGGTGCATCCCCCTGTGCAGGCTCCTATGTGGTGTGGGCTGCCTCCTGTCAAAATGGGAGGTTGGTACACCAGCAAGTGCCCCAGTGTCCTCTGCAGTTGCCAATCCAGAATCCAGACATCTAGCTTTTTTCTTTTTTCTGTGGATGTAGCTCAGCTGTTGAGCACTTGCCTACCATGTGTAAGGCCTGAGTTCAGTACCGAGAACTAAAAAAAAAAGCAAAAGCAAATCACAGCTCTTGGGTGCTGAGATTTTGCTACATTCCCACCCAACTTTTTGGCCTTTGTGTTTTCACATATTTTTAAATGATCATTGTCATAGAGAAAATGTATGTGTTCTGCATTTGTTTAACACTTAGTTCTATGGTTTTTCTAAGCTGAGTCAGTTTGAAACAAAAAATCAAAGGTGGCCTTGCAAAATCATTTACTCCTGCACCTATGCATGACCTTTGCCATAAACAACACATAAAACGCAGGAAAGGGGCCTGGGTGTTCCTAGAACCTCTCAGCATTGCTGGTCTCCCTCCTCCAAGCTCCTGGGGTGTACAGACATAGTTCATGGTTCAGGGTATCCCAGCATGGCAAGCCCATGTGACTTTTCAGGGTCCTTTTTTCATATCAACAGTCAGTCAGCAATGTACAAGAGTACCCTTTTCCCCACATCCTCACCAGCACTTATTGTTGTTTGACTTCATAATGGCTGCCATTCTTACTGGAGTGCGATGGTATCTTAGGGTGGTTTTGATTTGCATTTCCCTGACTGCTAGAGATGGTGAGCATTTTTTCATGTACTTGTTGATTGATTGTATGTCCTCCTCTGAGAAGTGTCTGTTCAGGTCTTTGGCCCATTTGTTGATAGGGTTATTTGTTATCTTATTGTTTAATTTTGTGAGTTCTTTGTATACTCTGGATATTAGGGCTCTATCTGAAGTGTGAGGAGTAAAAATTTGTTCCCAGGATGTAGGCTCCCTATTTACCTCTCTTATTGTTTCTCTTGCTGAGAAAAAAAACTTTTTAGTTTAAGTAAGTCCCATTTGTTTATTCTTGTTGTTAACTCTTGGGCTATGGGCATCCTATTAAGGAATTTGGAGCCCGATCCCACAGTATGTATATCATAGCCAACTTTTCCTTCTATCAGATGCAGTGTCTCTGATTTGATATCTAGGTCCTTGATCCATTTTGAGTTAACTTTTGTGCATGGTGAGAGAAAGGGATTCAGTTTCATTTTGTTGCATATGGATTTCCAATTTTCCCAGCACCATTTGTTGAAGATGCTATCCTTCCTCCATTGCATGCTTTTAGTCCCTTTATCAAATATAAGAAAGTTGTAACTTTGTGTATTAGTCTCTGTGTCCTCAATTCTGTACCATTGGTCCACCCGCCTGGTTTGGTACCAGTACCATGCTGTTTTTGTTACTATTGCTCTGTAGTATGGTTTGAAATCTGGTGTCGCTATGCCGCCTGATTCACACTTCCTGCTTAGAGTTGCTTTTGCTATTCTGATTCTTTTATTTTTCCATATGAATTTTATGATTGCTTTATCTATTTCTAAAAGAAATGCCGTTGGAATTTTGATTGGCATTGCATTAAACCTATAGAGAACTTTTGGTAATATCGCCATTTTGACAATGTTAGTTCTGCCTATCCATGAACAAGGTATATTCTTCCATCTTCTAAGATCTTCTTCTACTTCTCTCTTTAGGCTTCTATAGTTTTTACTGTATAAATCTTTCACCTCTTTTGTTAGGTTGATTCCCAAGTTTTTTTTTTTTTTGAGGATATTGTGAATGGAGTGTTTTTCCTCATTTCCGTTTCAGAAGTTTTGTCGCTGATATACAGAAATGCCTTTGATTTATGCATGTTGATTTTATATCCTGCCACTTTGCTGAATTCATTTATTAGTTCTAGTAGTTTCTTTCTAGACCCTTTTGGGTCTTCTAGGTATAGAATCATATCGTCCGCAAATAGTGATAATTTAAGTTCTTCTTTTCCTATTTTTATGCCTTTAATTTCTTTTGTCTGTCTAATTGCTCTGGCCAGTGTTTTGAGAACTATATTGAATAGAAGTGGTGACACACCCTTAGCCATGCTAATGAAGAGAATAAGAGAGAGAACTCAAATTACTAACATACGGGATGAAAAAGGCAATATCACAAGAGATGCTACAGAAATACAGAAGATAATTAGGAATTATTTTGAAAACCTATATTCCAATAAAATAGAAGATAGTGAAGACATCGATAAATTTCTTAAGTCATATGATTTGCCCAGACTGAGTCAGGAGGATACACACAATTTGAACAGACCAATATCAATGGATGAAATAGAAGAAGCAATCAAAAGTCTACCAACCAAGAAAAGCCCAGGACAGGATGGGTATACAGCGGAGATTTACAAAACCTTTAAAGAAGAATTAAAACCAATACTTTTCAAGTTATTTCAGGAAATAGAAAAAGAGGGAGCTCTTCCAAATTCATTCTATAAGGCCAACATCACCCTGATTCCAAAACCAGACAAAGACACCTCAAAGAAAGAAAACTACAGACCAATATCTCTAATGAACCTAGATGCAAAAATCCTCAATAAAATTTTGGCAAATTGGATACAAAAACACATCAAAAAAATGTGCACCATGATCAAGCAGGATTCATCCCTGGGATACAAGGTTGGTTCAACATACGGAAATCAATAAATGTTTTTCACCACATCAAAAGACTTAAAGATAGGACCATATGATCATCTCGATAGATGCAGAAAAAGCATTTGACAAAGTACAGCATCCCTTTATGTTCAAAACATTAGAAAAACTAGGGATAACAGGAACTTACCTCAACATTGTAAAAGCTATCTATGTTCTAAGCCTCAGGCTAGCATCATTCTGAATGGAGAAAAATTGAAGGCATTCCCTCTAAAATATGTTCCCTTTTTATCTAAGTCACAACTTTAAGGCCTATTGTAAGCCTGGAGGAGATCAAGTAAATGCCTTACTAGTAGGTCATTTATTTTATGTTAAGTAATTAATTTATCTGTGGGTCTGGGGATTGAATCCATTCTACCACTGAGTACACCCCCATCCCTTTTTATTTCTTCTTTTGAGATAGGGCCTTGCTAATTTGCTGAGGCTGGCCTTAAATTTGGCTATTCTTCTGCCTCAGCTTCTTGAGGAGCTGTGAGTACAGGCATACTTATAGATCTTTTAAAGGGAAGAGACTGGTAATCAATAATTGGTATTGTTTTCTCATTTCCCAATGACTTCAATAATCTCTCTGGACTCCTAGGGGGTAGGATTCTTGAGAAAACCTCATTAGAGTCCTATTTGACTGTGTGCCTGAAGCTCCATGAAGCTGTCTGCAAGATCACCAAACACTTGAGATTTTATGAGATCCCTGTCTTGTCTGCTGAGGTCATTTGCAGAGTCATTGGACTTAGATCTCCAGTGGTGAGTGAAATTTATGGACCAAATATCATGCCCAGGAGAGGCCTGGGATTCCATGCAGCCTAATTTAGAAGGGAACTTGTGGAGTTCTGGAATGCCTGGATGAGTCAGAGTGGTCAAGTCAGCTGTCAGGTATTTATCTGGCATCTCCTAGATGCTGGATTCTGTTTTGTGCAGATTACACACTTTGCTCTTGGCCTCAGGAAGAAGATGTTTGTCTTCTTTTTCCTTGATTCTATTATTCACAGAAAACTAGGGCCTGTTTCCTCCCCCCCCCACCCCCCAAAAAGCACACATCTGTGCCCTGTCTTTCCCATCAGAACACTCTCTTCATGTTGCAACACACCATGGCAGAAGAGCCTGGCTCAGGCCCCTGTGCCCTTTGGCCTACAGTCATCCTCACCCTTGTGTCCAAGAGAGAGAACCTCATTTTAATTCCTGCCACTGAAGGCCCCTGGCCTTCACACTCAGTCCTCTCACCTGTGTCTAAGGTCAGCAATCCTGCTGCCGAATTGGGAACTCTGCATTGCTATGCAGCTTCTCCACTGTGGGTCCTGAGCTTCTGCTGTGGGTGATGGAGAGTGGCATCTCAGAGCGACTCTCTTTTTAACCTTTTTGCATATCAGTACTGCGATATTAGGAATGGAGATTTTCAAGTCTACATTTTCATTTTATTCTTTCAGCCTTTCTTCTTTAAAATACCACAGACACACTCTAATTTTTTTTCCCAGTACCAGGATTGAACCCAGGAGTGCTTAACCACTGAGCCACATACATCCTCAGGCTTTTTTGTATTTTATTTGAAGACAGGGTCTTGCTAAGTTTGTTAGGGCCTTGCTAAGTTTCTGAGGCTGGCTTTGAACTTGGGGTCCTCCTGCCTCAGCCTTCTGATCCGCTGGGATTACAGGTACTAAGGATGAATTTCATTGATAAGGTGTCTGCTCTCTCCCAAGTGGTACTATTTAATCCATCGAAGGTCGGTGCCAGCTCCCAATAGATGGTGCTTCAGAAGTTTGTCAGTTATTTAGGATTTACTTTTCTGCAGAAGGAAGTATCCTCATTATTGGTTGGGGTCCCATATCTGTGGTCACAAATACTATTGGCATAAATAAAATTATGCCAAGCTAAAATTGACCAAAGCAAAAACTTGCTGGGGTATGTGGGAGTCTCCTGTCAAGTGGTCAGCTGGGTGGCTGCTGTGAGGATCAGAGCACAGTTCAGGGCCCTGCTGCTTGTTCAGCCTCAGGGTTGTTCCTGCAATTCATTTATTTACCACCTTTATTCAATCCTGGGTGACACCAGGATGGGATAGTGTATGGCTGGGGCCACTTTTGGAGTTGGTGGAATGCCTGAGGCCTAGCACAAGGGAAATGCATAACCCACTGAGGTGTCGAGATTGTCCTGGAAGGTGTTCGTGCAAGGGTGCCCTGTTTTGTATTCATTTGAGACCCCTTAGTGCTCTCCTGCCCTGCTCTCACCTGTGCCCTGTGCTCTGGTCACCTGCCTGGAGCCTGTGTCCCCTACTCTGTTGTTGGTATGCCTTCCCAGCTCTTTGTGTTTCTCTACCTTGGCACTTACTGTGAGTGGGGACCATGCTCTTCCCACTGCCTGAGTGGGTTGTCTCTTCCACTTTATTTGGTTTCTTATGACAGGAATGGTGTCTGCTTGGCCACCTTGTCACTTTGTCCAGTCAGAGGTGCTGGGGTGGTTTTGTGTGCCTCGAGGGGGGGGTTAGGAGGTGGCAGATCCAAGTTTTTTGGGCTCTGCAAAAGCATAGGCTGTGCAGCCCTGAGGAGTCCATGAGAGGCCTCTCTAAAGAGGTCCTGATGCTGGAGTTTCATGTTCTCCCTGGCAGATACCCCTGGAGTGCAGAGAAAGGGGCCAAGGGAGGATCAGGTCACCTGAAAAGGGGTGGTTCTATGGATGTGGTGGTGAAGGTGGGGAGGGGAGAGACAGTGGCCATCCCCACAGAGTGCCCTGGGCTGGCCTCCAGGCCAAAGAGGGCCTACTTTACATCCCTGAGGAGTGGGTGCCAGGAGTTTGATGGTCCACTGGCCCAGGGTTCTCTGGAAGCTCTCTGCTCATGGGTGCATTCTTCTCACTTGATCTGAAGAAAGCACAGGGCTCTTGTATGTGCCCCTGCTGCTGGAGGCTCTTGGTGAGTTGGAGTCTGCTTGGGGACCTGTAACACCCATGCCTTCTCCTTGCTTGTGTCAGGTGGCTTGGGTGTGGGGAGCCCAGAGCAGAGCTGGTAAACCTTTTATGTGCCCACAGGACATGGCAGAGTGCCTGGGAGCTGCAGCCAGGAAGGGCTCTCTGACAGATGTCTTCCAGAGTGTCCTGGCCACCATGAGATCCTGGCTATTCACAGTGTTAACAAAGAGCATGTTCTGGAAGGTTTCAACTGTCCTGTTCAAATACCCTGAGGAGATCCAGGTGAACTTTGCCTGAGGCTACAGAGCCTGTCCAGGCACTAGAGTGAGGAATCACCAAGCACTGGACCAGCAGTGCCTCATCCTGGAGGCCTGGGCTCCTCCTGAGCCTTCCCATGGGCCCTGGCCCCTACTCTGAGGAAGGGACATTGCCCCTTTGCCTGGCAGGGGGCCAGTGACTCTGTGGTACAGTGTGATGGGGGCATAGTCACACTGAGGCAGGGGTAGCTAGGAGGACCATCAGGCTCTGTTTCAGGTCTGAGGCTGCAAGCCAGCTGTGTGGCACAAGGAAAAGAAGGCCAAGATGACAGAAAGCACCTTTAGCTGGCAGCTGAGTGAAGCCATTTGACAGGATGGACTCCTCCCAGAAAACCTGGGACATGGGGAAGGATTCCACAATAGGCACCCCAGCATCAGAAGACTGCTAATGCCTGATGGGTTCTGGGAGCCTGAGGCTCTAGCAGCTGCAATGGGAGGAGGTAGAGTAGGAGGTCCTGCCCACCCCAAGCCTTCTCTCCAGCCTGGCTGTCTTCTTCCCTGTCCTGGAAGTTGAAGGTTATCCCCCTTGAGCCACAATCTTCCATGGAGTCTTTGGAACCAGCTCATGGTCTTCACATAGAGTTGGTGACGTGAGGCAGGGATACCCCAACTGTATGGACAGGGGTGGCCACAGGGATAGAGGGTTGTTCTTTTCAATCAAGGGGATAAAAAACCTCTCCCAACTTCTTTGTGAATTTTTTATACCAACAGACTGAAATCCCAGGAAAATGCAATTGGATTAAATATTATTACAGTATTCTAATTGGTATAATCCCTAAGTGTTAAGCATGAGTGACAGGTAGCCATGCAGCCACTGACAAGAAAGATTCTTTTTTTTTTTTGGTACTAGGGATTGAATTCAGGGTCACTCAACCCTAAGCCATATCCCCAGTCCTATTTTTTATTTTATTTAGAGACAGGGTCTCACTGAGTTGCTTAGCACCTAGCCATTGCTGAGGCTGGCTTTGAACTCATAATCCTCCTGTTTCAGCCTCCTGAACTGCTGAGATTGCAGGCATGTGCCACCGTACCTGGCAAGAAAGAATGATTCTAAGTGAAGTAGTAATGATTTTAAAAAATGAAATTAATTAAACATTTTCTATGAGATGGTTGCTGCTGTTATTGCTGTTTTATAAGTAAAGGAGATGAATGTGCTATTGATATTGTTGTAAGTCAGGGCTCTTTTTCACCAGGAGAAGGTAGATATGGAGTAAGGGAGAGAAGAGCTCTGTGGTGTGGAAGGAGCTAGAGATAGCAGTAGAAACTCATGATTCAGATAGTTGCCAGCTCTGTCCATTAGGAGTCCTCTGGCAAAGGCACCCTGGGACCATGAACACCTACAGAATAAATGAAACCTTGGGACCTGAGCACACCCACATCACATCATGGCTTTTTTTCTTTTTCTTTGTTCTTTTTGTACTGGGGACTGACCTAGGAGCACTTTATTACTGAGATGCATCCCCTGCACTTTTTTTTGAGATAGGGTTTTGTTAATTTGCCCAGGATACCCTGGAACTTGGGAAACTTCTGCCTCAGCTTTCTGAGTAGCTGGGATTTCAGGTGTGTGCCACCCCACATGGCCAAATTATGTCTTCTAACTCCCATTTTCCATCACACAATGCTGCTCCTAGAAGAAAGCCACCTCCATTAATCAGTGGGAGATAAACAGGTGAGACAAGAACTCCTTATGCTAGAATGTCAGGAAATGCTGAGGTTGTAGGCCCACCACAGGGATAGAGTTAAATTCATGTGGTGATCCAAGACTTAGCTTAGTAGCATCCCAATCAAACTTATTGTGATCATGGGAAAATTGTGAGCCAATTGGGTCAAGAGATAGTCTACAGAATGGCCTGAACTTTTCAAAATTGTCAGCATCAGAAAAGATAAGGCCAGTGAACTTCTCTAGAAAAGAGATGTGATCAGTAAGTGCACTGTAGTCCCAAGGTAGACCTTGGGTCCAGATGTCAGGTGAACACATGGAGACACGTGGGTGGGGGCACCTGCTCCAGGTTCCTGTCCTCTGAAGGCTGCCTGTTCTGAGCAGACATGGTGTATGAACAGGATGCCTACCTGGGCTTGGAGACATATTAGGGTGCTGCCTTTAAGTGGTTTAGCAAAGTGCTTCTTATTCTTCCTTTTGTGTGTGTGTGTGTGTGTGTGTGTGTGTGTACTGGGAATTGAATCCAGGGGCACCCAACCACTGAGACACATTTCTAGGCCTTTTCCTCTTTATTTTTTTATTTAGAGACTGGATTGCTTAGGGCCTCACTAAGTTGCTGAGTCTGGCTTTTAACTCAAGATCCCCCCACCCTTGCTCCTGAGCAGCTGGGACCACTGGTGCCCCCACATCTTGTTGTTACTGTCTTTGCTGTAGGATATTCCTGTGGTGTATATTTGTCTCTGTAGCTGTCACTTAATGCGGGTTTTGCAGGCCTGGCAGTGGCTGGTAGAAATAAACTTTCCTGCAGAGTATGGGTGGAAGGAGTCACTGCTGGGGGACATGGAAGGGAGGCTCAAGCAGGTACTAGACATCGAGAACACCATCAACATGGTGATGAGCCCAGAAAGCTGGCAGCACCTGGGGCTACAAGCAGAGCACAGCATGTGCAGGCCCTGGGATCCACCCCAGCTTTGCATTTCTGTTTCTGATCAGGGCTTTGCAGTTTGACCACAGAAACATTTCAGAGTTCTAGTGTGACATTCTTGAGAAGAGCCAGGGAATGGGATTGTGCTCTCACTGGGGCCCTAGACATATGTGTCATCAAGCTCTCCATGTACAGGTGCTCCAAGAGACCTGCTGGTGGCAGGAGCCTTATTAAACACAGTGACAAAATGGAGGAAATAAACAAACTAAAAATGCCCTTCATTTTTAATGAAGGTCTGTGACCCAGGAAAGTTGGTTTCTCCATGAGTGTTTTATATGGATCTGATTAAATGGATGTTTTTAGAAAGACAAAAGCAAGAAAAAATGGATCTTTTTCAAATTTTGCATGTTTTTACAAGCTGCTCTTCTGTCTGCTTTTTTTGCAGAATGGGAAGTGACTAACTTGGTTTTATCTTTGCTCCTCTGGTGAGGACATGCTTAGTGTAGGGCAGGGAGGAGGGGGACAGAACAACCAGGCACTCACACCCCCACCCACCTCGGTGTTTGCAGGAGAGACCTCTCTCCCAGATCTCTGTCTTCTGCATCCCTCAGTGGGATGCTGCTGGCCTCAAGGACAGTGTGGCTAGGAGCTTTGAGAAGTGTATCATTGAAGCTATGAGCTCTGCCTGCCAGATGACCAATCTCTTCTTGAGAAATGTGCTTGGGTTTATAGCTGCTTGCTGACATAGCCAGCTTTAGGCCCTAAGTGTCTGCTAGTTCCAAGGCCTCTGCTGACCAGGATTGGGTCCTGGGTGCCCCCTCCCTGGCTTTGGACTCCTGCTGCAATCTCTACCCACTCCTTGAGATACAACTTGGCTTCCTGCTGCAGAGGTGGCCACACATTCTGTGTAAAACCACAGCCATGCTCACTAGCCACAGTACAGATGATCTGGTGGGCTAAGCCTCCAACTGCCATTGTGATCATTGCCACTGGTTTGTTTATGGCCTGTTAACTCTTGCCCAACAGATATGCACGAAATGACACCAAAGGTTGACCAAACATCTATGGAAAGAAGCTTCTTAACTTAAATAGACTCCATCCTTGTTGGGATAGAACACTTGCCCAGCTTGGCCCTGGGTTCTATTCCCAACACTTCAGAAAAAAGAGGGAAAATATTCTATCGGTTCATTTAGCTTTTTTCCTGCAAAGTGGGAGGAACTGTGGGATGTTGCCTTGAGTGCCTGGCTTCTTTGAGCATGTGTTTAAGGTTGTCCATGCTGGAGAACCTATCAGTACTTTGTCCCTTTTCATGGCTACATGTTTCTCATCATATGGACACAGTGTGCTTTTATGGTCCTTTTGTCCCCTGATGGATATCTGGGCTCTCCTTGACTGATGGCTGTTACAAGTCTGCTGTTGTGAACCTCCACACACAGGTTCTTGTGGACATGCTATTTATGTTCTCTGTGCCTACGGTGGAGTCGCTATCAGATCACTTGGTACTTGTGTGATTGAAGGACTGTATGGACCATTCCCACAGTGGCTGGACCATTTCTATGTAAGCTACCAGGCTAGGAGGGTCCTGACCCTCCACACCCCCACAGCCTGTGCTCTCAGACCTGTGACTGTGCAGGCTTGGGGTGTGAAGTGGTTTCTCTGGTGACTCTGATAGCTATGACCTCAGGTACCTTCTCATTTGTTTATTAGATATTCCTCTTTTCTATGTCTTTGGACAAATGTCTGTTCATATCTTTGGTCCATTTTGTTAATTAGACTGTATGTCTTCCCTTTATCATAGCTTATGAGAGTTCTTTGGATAATCACATGCAAATCTCCAGTCAGATGTGTGATATGACAGTGTTTTCTCCCATTCTATGGATTGTGTTCACTCTTGGTGGTTTCTTTTGAAGCACAGAGATTTTTAATTTTTTTCTCTTTTTGTGGTAGTAGGAATTGAAACCAGGAGTACTCTACCACTGAGCTACATCCCTAGCTCTTTTTGTTTCTTATTTGAGACACATTCTTACAAAGTTGCCCAGGTTGACCTCAGATTTGTAACCTTCCTGTCTTAGCTTCTGAGTAGCTGGGATTACAGGTGTGCCCTGCCACACCTGGGAAGGTTTTTACTTTTGGTGAATTCACTGTGTCTATTTTTTAATTTTGTTGCTAGTATTTTTGACATCAAAGAATCTTGGTGCTAAATCCTAGGTCATGAAGATTTACCTGTGTCTCCCTCTAAAATGTTTTTGTTTTGTTTTCGGCACTGGGTGTTGAACCTAGGACCATACACTAAGCAAGTGCTCTATCATGGAGAGATCCCTTCTGAAAGCTCTACAGAATGTTAGCTCTTAACATTAGTTCCTTTTTATACATGGTATGATGTAAGGGTTCATGCATATTCTCTTGTATGTGGAGATCCAGCTGTTCCAGACCATTTGAGGAAGGCACTGTACTTTATCCCTTGAGTGATCTTGGCACTCTTGTCAGAGGTCTGTTGATGCAGCCATGAGGGTTCCCCTCACATACTTCTATGTCTCCACTGCAATTGATTTCCAGTAGGTCACAAGATCAAGAAGAATGAGTTCTCTTGATTTTTTCTCCTCTTTTTGGCATTGTTTACTCTTCTGGATCCCTTGGGATTCCATATGAATTTTGGAATCAGTTTGTCATTTTCTACAAGGAAAGCAGCTGAGATTCTGACAGGGATGGCTTTGAATCTGTAGGTCAGTTTGGGGAGTGCTGACCTCTTAACAATATCACATCTCATGGTCTCTGAACCTGGAATGTCTCCCCATTTATTTTGGTTTTTAATTTCCTTCAACAATGGTTTTCAGTTTGCAAATGGGGAGGTCTGCATTCCTTTTGGGAAATTTACTCCTAAGTACTTTATTCCTTTGCTATTGTAACAATTTATTTTCTCAGGGCTGGGGTTGTGGTGCAGTGGTAGAGCACCTGTTTAGCATGTTTGAGCACTGGGTTTGATCCTCAGTACCACATAAAAAATAAATCAAATAAAGGTATTGTATTCATCTACAACTAAAAATATATTTTTAAAAATTATTTTTTCAATTTTTTTATACTTTTCTTCACTAGCCCTTGGAAACATGGCTGCACCTTGTCTCTGTGTCTTACACCTTTGCAGGCTCATTAGGGAGGCATACAAGGGACAGTGTGTCTTTTTTGAGGTTTCAATATAGATGACTGTGTTATCTGTCTGTGAGGATAGTACTTCTTTTCCAATTCCAGTACATTTTTTTCTTTTCCGTGCCTAATTGTCCTGGGTAGCAACTCTGGGACTGTGAAAGGAATGAAATTGGCCATCCTGGGCTTATTCTTGGAGTTTTGTAAATATTATTTTATTTAGATTCTTTTTTTTTCCAAAGAGAGAGTGAGAGAGGAGAGAGAGAGAGAGAGAGAGAGAGAGAGAGAGAGAGAGAGAGAGAATTTTTAATATTTATTTTTTAGTTCTCGGCGGACACAACATCTTTGTTGGTATGTGGTGCTGAGGATCGAACCCAGGCCACACGCACGCCGGGCGAGCGAGCTACCGCTGAGCCACATCTCCAGACCTTATTTAGATTCTTAAGCTTAGAATTCTTAAGTTCTTAGCTGTATGGGTCCTTAAGATGTTTTAAGAATAGTTTATAGACTTTAGGATATTTTAAGTATAAGTTTTAAGGGGGATTCTTTAGATGGGGATCTTTGATTAGAAATAAAGTACAGGTGTGCTTTAAACTTAAAGGTTATTGATAGGTTGGGAGACTGAGAATCTGGTTACGTGGTTTGGCATCTGTTAATAACAAAATACTACATCTCGAGAAAATATGAAAAATGCAAATTAGTGATGCATTTTATTAATGATTTTGTGCCCACATTGATTGTTAAGGAAATATCACATCCTGGGAAAATGTAAATTGATGACGCATTTTTCTATACCCATAATGATTGCAAAGAGAATGTCACATTTTGAGAAAATCAATGACATATTCTATTAATGATTCTGAATCCATAATGATAAGAAAAAAATGCAATAAAAGGTGACCCAGAGAAAGCTGTATTAGAGCTCTCTCTGTGGATTTTGCTCCAACGGAATGACTCCTTGTCTCATTCCTTGCACCAATACCACTCAACCTTCAGGACCCCTTGAACCCTACTGGGGAAGGACTCTGGAAGTCCTGGAGTATGACTGACAAGATGAAAGCATCAGCCAGCTTCCCATGCCAGGATGCAGTCCAAAATCTGAATTTCAAGTTGGCAATCTGATGCAGTGGGGTCAGAGAGGCAGGTGGAAGGTGCCGAGTTAGACAGCCTCCTGTGGGGCTGGAGTCAGGGCTGCCACATTTGAGTAAACTTTGAGTATCAGCACCTGCTCTCAGCAGGAACTCAGGATATGGCCCTGAACTTTCTGACTCACAGTCAAGATCCCCAGGGCCATGGGAAGGTCGAGGAGCAGACCCGAATATATCAGCTAGTGTGCTGTGGGTCATGTGCCATCCCTCAGCCCAGGCTGTGGGGCACCTGACCAGTGGATTTCATGCTGATCTGGATGAAGGATGTCCCCTTAACTGGGCTGCTACTAACGCTTTGGAGAGGAAACCCTGGTGAGGCTCAGCCTAGGCACAGACTTGGTGCCACCTCATCCTTTTCCTTCTCCAAGCGGTGAGTTGATTGTGTTCCCTTTGCTTGAAGCCAAAGGCAACCAGGAAGAGGCAATGGAGGCGTAGACCAGAAAGTCAGGGAGGTGGCAGAAATGGAAATGAAAGAGGAAGGTCGGGAGGAGATAGAGTGGGAGGCCATGGACCTGAGGGGTGGTGATGTGAGTTCTCTGCTCCCCCATTAGCTACAGGCGGCTTAGCTGGAGGAGCTCAGGTGGCTGTGCCAGGGTCAGGCTAAGCCTTGCCTTCTCTTTATGCTGGAAGTATGAGGGATTTACCAGGACAATATCTGGCATTCCTTTCTTTATAAAGGCTCCTAGTTAGCTCTTCCCTGTCCCTCAACCACTGACCAAATCCCTGATGTCAGCCATTACCTTGCCAGTGGTTCTCAGGGGTGTTGGGCAGCACACAGTGAGCAGCTAGGGGAGGTCAGTAGGTCAACTTCACCATGGACACCAGGCCATCTACACATGTGGGTAGCATAGCTTTTACCCACCCTGGACATGGCAGCAACAGAAAATATGCTGTATCCCTTGGCAGGCACAGGTCCTGGACACCACCAGACTGCTGAGTGCCGTGGGGATGCTCAAGGACCAGGAGAGCTGCCCATGCAACATGAGGAGAGTCACCATCCTCCTCAGCCTCTTGAATGGGGACAGTGTGTGCAGTGGTACGAGTCATACCCCTGCTTCTCATCCTACCCCAGCAGGCCCTTCCTGAGCAGTGGGGATTAGGTGACTGAGTGTGGTGAGCTGCCCTTCTAGGTTCCTGTGGCTTGGCATATGCAGCTGGAATAGCAGGAATCTCAGGACATCTCTTGAATTCTGCTCTAGAGTTGGCCTGGCCAGAGGATGTGAAGTTTCCCTCTGCAGGGGAATTGGTCAAGCAGCACAGCAGAACCTCCAACTTGGTGCCCACAGGTGGACCAAATAATTTCCCTTCTGACTTTTCACAGCCTCGTTCTTGCAGGTATCCAAGATGCGCCTCTCTGTCCTTCTAAAGAAACAAGAAGAGAACCAACTTTGCAGTCTGAAGGAGTGGGTAGGGCAAGAGGCTGTGAACCAGGATGCACTCCAGGAGGCCGGCACCTTCAGGTACTGAGAAGCGGGCAGTGCAGGGACCTGTTATACTATCCCAGGGGAAGGAGCATGCTAGGTGTTTCTTTCTCCACCTCTGAGGAGGGCAGAGCTATGTTTTTTTCCAAAAACCCCAAACAGACCTGGATGATGGTCATGTGTGGTTGTTGACCATGTGGGTGGTAGTCTTGGAGTGTTTATTGACTTACCTGGATGTTTGTCATGGTGGATTTTTGGTCACTTGAATGGTGGTTATGGGGGATTGTTGGCTTCCTTTCTCTGCTTTTGTGTGCTTAATATTTTTCATAATTGCAAAATTTAAAAAAAATGCTCTCATATGATGTTTGCCAGCATGTCATAAACTGCAGCCAGGGTTGCCATTCAAGGTTATTAAAATTGAGATGGTGATATGTAGGAAGTTACAGAAATAATCTTCCTAGGACTACTGCTTGAAGTTATAGCAAATACAAAAATAGGACCCAGAAGTGACATTTATTGTTCATAGTCTTTTTTCTATAGACCCTTTTATTCAGACTCGAGATAATCTTTGAAGAGCCTGTGCTATGGGGACAGGAGAATTGCTCAGGGTCTCAGATGGAGGGTCTGAGGGTCTAAAACCACCTGTTGGCAGGGTAATCTTAGGCCACTGAGGTCCTCCACTGTCCCTCCAGTTCTGACCTTGTGACTCCCTGGCTCCAGGCCTGGTGCCCCACGTGGCCCACAGGGGGAATGTGGGCGATGGCAGAGTCCTGGAAGGCCAGCCCATGGGTGCTGGCTTCCTCACCACAGGAGCTTTTCTGTTTCAAGTTCTCTCTGCAGTGCTCATTGACTTCTTTCCTATTTTTCACCTTCTGAAGGAAGTTTGTGAGCCCAGAAACTGTACAGGATTTTGTCTCCCTGGATGGTCTCCATTTCCTAGCACATGTCCAAGCCATGTTCCCATCGACCCTTTGCCACTGTTGCTCTGTCCTTGCTGGGTTTGCCAGCCTCCCTTTTCACTGCCCCTTGGTGTACACAGCACTCAGGACCAGTTTCTTCCCCATGGTCACCAGCCACACCCATGAACACCTGGACTTGTCTGCACAGTACCCTCAATGCCCATTTCTGGGGCTGGCAGGGCCTTGGAAGCCTGCTGCATTGTCACGGGATGTTTTGACACTTCACCAGCACTGTGTGTCTCAGATTTAATGTCACATACCTTTGAGGCTAGATAGCCAGCCTCTTTGGAATCCTTTACACCAGGAGTTCTCTGGTTAATCATGTTATGTAACCAGTTGCCTTACTTTTTTTGTTTTTTTTTTATTCTCAAGTTGTTTCAAATTTGGTCTCTTGGACGCCCTCTAAGGTGACTGCATTACTCTCGAGCACTTCCTAGGCACTCAGATGTTCCAGCCCAGAACCTCTTTCACCACTACACCTGTCCTCTATGCATGTTCTAGTTTGGGGTCTTAAGTCAAGTGATTTCCTTGACTAATGGGTTGTCTTCTCAGTAGATGTTTTTAAATTCTCTATAGAATCCTATGTACTACATAATCAGAAAAAAAAATCCTACAAAGGGCTTCACTTTTGTCCCCAGCACAAATACTTATTGTCTTTTACCACAATAAATTGCAGAATTTTTTATTATGTAAAAATTATATCATTTTAACCTGAACACGAGATGTAGTTTATTCAACTAGTTAACCACCGTCAGTCTAAACTACTCAGCAGTAGTTACAGAAATACCAATAAGTAAAGCAGAATTCTAGAGAAACATGTTTCCTTATTTAACTTCATCTGTATCAAATATTTATTTTGGTTTCTTCATATTTATTATATTTTATATACAACTGCTTTTTTAACTTAAAGTATCTGTTTAATTGTTTTAGTGAATTTGGTCCTTATTTGATTTATTTATAGAACCTAGTTGGCTTGTTCTAAAAAATATTATATAAAAAGGAAACAAATATTTCTTCACCTTTTCAAGGAACTAGTTACTGTTCCTAGATGTAGAATTAAGTTCCATTCAGTCCTAATTCTAATCTTAAGACAATTGCATTTGTGAGTCTCTTACACTTAAAAGTGATGAAAACTTCAATTTCCAGCCCTGGTTTGTAGGCTAGAAGGCTTGTTGACACAGAGGAAAGAGGTGTTGAGATCACAGCACTGACTGTGGTGCTGAGCCATTGTACCCTGTTCCCTGTCTCCTGTCCTGACCCTGCTACAGGCACACCCTTTGGAAGCTGGTCCAAGGTTCAGTCACCCTTCTGCTGGTGAGCATGATCTCTCTCATCAAAAGAGATGGCAAGAGACTCTGATCAGACCAGACTCACCAGCCTGGGCCTGAGACCTGTGGATGTATCTTTTTAGTAACACTAAGTTGCTTAACATTCCACTTGTGATGAATAACAAAAGGTGAATGAAAATCCACACAGCACCCTCAGTCGCTCTCCTGTGCTTGAGAACGAAGGTGCTGCTTTTCCAAGGAACATTTCTCCAGCTCATCTACAGCCTAGAGGTTGTGACATCCTGGCAGGTCTTTGTCCTATCTCCTCTCTCCTCATTTTCTTCTCTCAGGGCACCTGTGATAGTTCAGAAAGCTGGGTTAGACTCTGTGTGCATGGGGACACTTCCCTTTGGAGAGAATATGTCCTTAATCATGCTTGTGTTCCCCTATTCTGTTTCCTGTTTGTGGGGGGGCCTCCCCAAGTTTCCTGTTCAGATTTCAGGGACTTCAGTTCTGGAATGTAGGCCAATAAGGTGCAGTAGAGGGACAGGAACAGGCACTGGAGACCTGGTTCTGCCTGAGGCTTTGGGCCCCTCCTAGGCCCTGCACAGGTGGCCTGCTTTTGTTCTGTCTGTAAACAAGGGTTATGAGGTAGCCCTCCAGTTCTTGTATAGCAGAAGCCCTGGCCAGAAAGGCAGACAGCAGCTGTTTGCGCAGCCTCAGCACCTTGCCTTGTTTTGATATGGTTCATGGGATGTAACCCAGGGCCTTCCACAAGCTAGGCAAGCACTGTACCATAGAGCCACCCCTGGCCCACAGCACCTTCACCTCACCTCACTGCAGATCCAAGAGTGAGATGTCCTCCATCGTGGTGCAGAACCATATGAGCCTTCCCAAGGGTGCTTGCAACAGTGTCCCCTTCAGCTAGAGAATTAGGGACTATGTGGAAGAGCTCTGGGTTCAGTCCCAGTGTATCACAAATGCAAAAGGTGAGTCCTGCTCAAGATGGGGCCAATGCAGCCCTGGTAAAACAGCCTTTGCCCACTAAGAGACTGCCTGACCATCAGCAGGCAGACAGCACCTAACATCTGGTATATTCTGGGACTTGTTTTCACACTTTGCATGTGAAATAGGCATAAGTTCATGCCCTGCCTTCATTTTGAAATTTCTGCTGAATGAGTGAGAGTATTCAGGAGGTCAGAAGTCTCTAAGTCATACCATGAAGGGAACCTGTGAGATGATTTAGTAGTGTACTGAACAGCAGGCTGGTGAACTGGAGCATGTTCCAGCAGGGATAGGGCTTGCTACATGCTGCAATTAACCATTTTGTCCTAAGGCTTAGACCCAGGAAAGGTCCCCTTTAAACTTTCTCAGCAAATGCTAGCCATGAAAGGAGAGTGTCCTCTTCTTCCATGTTGAGCCATTGGTCCCTCCTGAGTCACACAAGCTAGAAAGTTGTGCTCTGCTGACACATTCTGGGCACCAAGTTTGGCCATAGTCATTCTAGAAAAGCCAGCGGCAGTGCTGTGTTTTTGGAAAAGTCATCACATACATATGAAACTAAGAGCTAGGCCCAGGGTTGCTTTCTCCACAGCACTGGGAATCTCAGCCAGGATATCACACAACTTTTTCTCTTCAGCTTTGTCATTCATAGTTGAAAGCCAAAACATACATGGACCTCACATTTTAGACCCAGATGGGCCTGGCTTCATGTGACCTTTTGGCCACTATTTGGGAAGTCTTGCCTGCTTGAGTTCTACAGAGCTTTCATTGAGAGGAGATATCTCACTACTTAATGACTTCTGAATGAATCATAACCCCACAGTGCCATCTACTTCATTCTTGAAATATGGCTAGACCAATACCATGAAATTTTTGAAATTCCCATCACCAGGAAGGACTGGAGAACTTTAGGATCTCTTGTTGCTCATCATGACTGAACCAGACAGTGCCTTTATTGACTGGAATTCATGAAAATGGCGTAGAAAAGAGATGCCAGTAAGTTTGAACACACTGGGAACTGGGTCTGGAGCAGTAGAGTGCAGGTGTGTGATCAAACATCTGTGGTGGGGCCATGTGGATCTGCCATTGTTTTCAAAATAACATGTTACTGACATGGTACAGCCAGAAGACCCTTATATGTAAAGGCATCTTGTTGTGGGGAGAGATTTCAGGGCAATGCTCAGAATCAGGTTGCTATGCTCAAGTGGGAAAGATGTATAGCATAGCAGTCCAGTTGGAGTTTTCTCCTGCAGACCATGATTCACCACACATGACAGAACTCCCTTTAGCACTGTGTCCCAGCTGATCTTCTTGTATTTCTTGAAGCAAATACCAAACTCCCACTGCAGCTGCAAGAAACACCATGAAAAGTGGAGGACGACCCAATGGCTTCACAGTCTACACGGGGAGACACTCAGCCCCCAGTAGCCACAGTTTACCTACAAAGAGAGGATTCAGCTCTGCTGCTCATGTTCATCGTAAAATATGAAACCACGTCCTCCAGTTCACATAGATTCAGTCCCAGCTTTGATGGTCGCACTACAGAGAGAGCTAAGGCTTCTGACATCAACATATATTTCAAGGGACAAAAGCTTAGATGCAGGTTGTCAAGAAGTCATTAAGCCAGCTCAACTCCAAGTTTCTGATCCTGAGCATTTTCCCTTCCAGATATGCATTCACAGATATTCTTCTTCTTCTATCTCTCCTTGTGTCTTACTTGGGGCTTTGGTAATGTCAAGGCATTTTTCTGGATGACAATGGGAAGTATTTTTGTGTAGCACATGTTTGCATACACATTGGATTCATTTTCATATTTTCCCTTGGAAGTATTGAATCTCTCACCCTACCCCTTTCCTACTATACACTGACTACTAATCCTAACATTATGGATAAAAATAAACCTAAAATAAAAGAAATAACTGTAGTTCATAGGAGGCATTGTGTATTCTTTGACTTGCCTTTTGATTTATCAAGGTTATGTGTTATAATACTAGCCACATTTTCATTTCTAATACTTCTCCATGAATTTTCAAACTTAACAAATATGTAACTTCCTGATTCCCTTTCTCTGTAGCCTGGGTTAGAACATGTATTTTTGTATACATATATATTGTCCTACCTGATATCATAGCTACATTCTTGTGAGTACTCTGACTTTGGCAAATATAAATTCTGTGAAAAGATTACTCCACCCAATCCCTGGGGGAACTGAAAATTCAACCTATGGTGAGCTCCATAGTTGAAGAAGTTTATACATAAAACCATGTACAGTAAAATGAATATTTTTGTGTTCTTTGAATGATAGATATTCCATTATGAATTTTGATTTGCATATCTATTGCTGCTTTTAATGTATTTAATATATATATACATATATACAGTCATCAGATTTCCAAAAATGAAATACATGAGTCATATTATAACACTATCTTGAGCCCTTCATGTTCATGTATGTGGATTTATAATCAACTTGTCACTAGATCATTCTCAGAAATATTCATTTTTCCTGACATACATATTCATTTCCTAATACTCAAAACTAACTGCAGTGAATATTGAATACTAATTCTAATATTATGACATTAACTGACCCCAGTTTAACATCAATGCAAGTATATTCATATGGAACATGATATTTATTTTGACATTTATTTTCATTTATCATGGGTACATTAGTATTTCTTCAGTATACGTACATCATATGATATATCCTTTCATCCACAAGTTCACAAATTTATATGCATTTGATTTACTTTCAATCACTTCTTGTGTCAGAACACATATGTTGCTCCACGTTTCTCTACTCACCTTTTCATGAGCCTTCTTTCATGATACATCATTTTTGATTGCCATAATCATTTCTGAAGCAAAACTCACCCACACTTTGTTTGAAATACTAACCTTAATATTACTACTAGACATATACATAGTTGAAATGAATGTATGTAAATGAATACTTGATCCACATATATTTTAAAATATCAATTCAATCCATTATTGAAAATTGGAACCAGATATATCATTTATTCAGAGTATGGTCTATTAATGCATCATCTCATTAAAATCTGATATCTATAGACACATGGTACACTTATCTGTATCCCCAAATACTAATTTATAGGGTTTCAAAACATGTTCCCATAAATGGTGGAAGAAACACTCATGTCACCTGATCTATATATTCATTTCATAAAAGTAATTTTCCTGACACAAAATGCAATGCTCACACTGAATTTAGGATTCTACCAAAGCCTAATTTTAATGAAAGCATGTATTATTAAGAAGATCCATGTCTATGTTGCCTAATGCTTTCAAATTCCAATACTATTGGTGCCTATATATTTGTGTCTTCATAAGATTATATATTCCACCATCCCCCTTTTGAAAATATTCCTAATTCTATCACTCACATGATACATTGCCTGATCTCCTAACTTCTATATCCAGAGAAATATAGAAAGAGCCTACTCTACTCCGTATTGTGCTTTCCAGTGAGGGTATTTTCAAAGCTAAGAAAGTCAGCAACAGTGAATTTCAAATGACTTGATTTTTTAAAATTCTGGCATCAGCATAAGTTTTTTTTAACAACATTTTTTTATTAGTTGTTCAAAACATTATAATGATCTTGACATATCTTACGTTTGATTCAAATGGGGTATAAATTCTTATTTTCCCACATGAACAGATTGCAGGATCACATTGGTTATACAGCCACGATTATACCTACTGCCATACTAGTGTCTATTGTATTCTGCTGCCCTTCCTATCCCCCTTTCCCTCCCTTCCCCTCTCATCACCTCTCTCTACCCCATCTACTGTAACACATTTCTCTCTCTCTTTTTTTCTTCCCCCTCACATCATCTTATATGTAATTTTGTATAACAATGAGTGTCTCCTTCCATCTTCCATGCAATTCCCCTTCTCTCTCCCATTCCCTCCCACCTCTCATACCTGTTTAATGGTAATCTTCTTGTCATGCTCTTCCTCGCTGCTCTGTTTTGAGTTGCCCCCCTTATATCAAAGAAGACATTCGGCATTTGTTTTTTATGGATTGGCTAACTTCACTTAGCATAATCTTCTCTAATGCCATCCATTTCCCTGCAAATGCCATGATTTTGTTATTTTTTAGTGTTGAGTAATATTCTATTGAGAATTTTAGCTCCATTGTGTGTTTCTTAAATTTATGTCAGGTCTCTCCTGAGCATATCAGCATATCAACCTTTCCATAAATATCTTAACCTGGCTTTACCAGACAAAGCAGCAACAATGCTCTAAAAAAAAAAAAAAAAAAAAAAAAAAAAAAAAAAAAAAAAAAAAAAAAAAACAGGGCGGAACTCCCTTATCTCTTCATCTTGTCAGTTTTATCAGGATGGCAGCCATGTTCAGTGTAGGTCATTATCTCTCAACTACATCTGAAAGTGTACCAGAGCCTGCTGCATAGAAATTAAGGCCATTCTTTCAGTGACCCAACTGAATTGCAATGTACATTATTTTTATCTTGGTATAAAAAGATATCCCCTCCCCAATACTTCACAATTGTTAGCCTCATACTTTAGTTAGAAGCAGAAGGAAATTACAATTGAGCATAAATATACCTTTCAGATTGAAAAAATGGATTGCATTCTCCCAGGGGTCAGTGTAGGAAACCTTCCCATTTCTAATCAGTGTAAAGGACCTAGATCATGAAGCCAGCTATAAATCTATTAAAATAACTGATGAGAAAAAAACTAGGGAGGCAATATATGTCCAGCAAGAAACAGACTAGGGACTTTAGACCTACTATAAAGTTTTTGCTATAACATGTACAGCAACTTAATATTGACTTGCATGTTCCAATGAGTAAAATTGTGCAAGTGGATAATAAGGAAATAGATATTAATTAAAGAAAACATGAGGACTGGGGTTGTGGCTCACTTGTAGAGCAATTGCCTAGCATGTGTGAGGCACTGGGTTTGAATTTTGGCACCATATAATAAAAAATGTCCATTGACAACTAAAAATATTTTTTTAAAAAAGCAAACATGAGCTGGACACAGAGGTGGACACCTAAAATCCCAGCAACTCAGGCAACCAAGACTTCAAAATCAGCCTAGATAATTTAATGAAACCCTGTCTCAAAATAAAACAGAAGGGACTGTGCATGTAGCTCACTGGTAAAGTGCCCCTTCATTAATCCCCAGGGTTAAAAGGAAAAGAAAAAAAAGGCAGAGCAAACATGAATAGGTGTTGTTAAGCTAAGGCCTGTGTGTTAAATCTGGCCCACTACTTGTCTTTGCAAATGAAGGTTTTTGGTTTTGGGTTTTGAACTATGCTATAATTTACAACTTGTCTATGGTGATTTTTATGCCACAGTATCAGAATTGATTCTTTGACTTAAGCCTTTGTACAGACTACAATATTTACTGTCTGGACCTTTATAAAACTTCTGCCAACTTCTGTACAGAGTATTTTAGTATATGTAGATCAGGAAAATAAGTAATAGATAAGTTCTTAAATGAATGGTTGCTTAGTTAAATATGGATAGTTACTCTATTGAGACCACCTTAAACAATTCACAAACTGTCCTAGGTACTTAACACATGTAATGATTTGATTCAAAATTATGCTAAAAGTTAATTATGTAATAGAAAATCAGCATACCAAAGCCATTCAAAAGTGGGAATTAGATAATATGCTTTAGAACAAGTCAATAAATTACTGATATTTTAATTATAGAAGTAATACATGTGCATGTTAAAATGTCCAAACAGCAAATAGAGTAACAAAATTAAAAGTAATGTTTGTTTTCCCCTGATTCAGGAGACCCAGTCCCTAAAATAATTATTATTAATTTGTCTTTTATTTAGATAACTATACACTACTAGAATAGCAAGTGCACTAATTTCTAAAATACTATCAATTTAACAGTTTATATTGTATTCTTTTTGAAAAGGATTCTATAATAAAGCTATTCTTTCTTTTATATATTTTTCCATGGTCTCTTCTGTTGTATGGCAAGTGTGTTAGTTTTGCATGTTAGTTATAATGTTTTAAAACAGATTTGTTGATATTCTATTGATATGGAGTATTTTGATATTTGTTAGCAACCATACTTAGCATACATTTTGTTTTCAAGTGGTAATGAAATTGAGAATCAATAAATAGAATAAAATGCAATTATATAAATGCCTTTTGCTGAAGGAAGAGGTTTTTTCCAAAATTGGGATCCAGCTATCAATGTTATTTTGATCCATTAGTAATTTGATACTTCTTTTCCTCAGTCTCAAAATTCATGAATTTATTTTCATTTTTTAAATTGTCTTCTGAACAATTTAAAATTTATACAAGTCTAAATAATTTTTTTTATTTTTCTACCAAATTTTATAGACAGATAATCAAGACAAAAAATTGCAATTGCAATATAATTTTTTCTCTCAGAACTAACATTTAGTTCTAGTGAATATAACTAAATTTCAATCTTATTTTTGTAGAACATTTTGTTTTTTCCATTAAAAAATGTATAGTTTATTTCTTAAAAATTGAAAATGAAGTTTCATAGCATTTTACCTGGATGTATTGTACTTGGTTAGTTATCCTGCTTGATATACATAAGCTTTTATTTTTTTCTTTTTATCTTTATTTTATTTATTTATTTTTTAAATTTTTTTATTTGTATGAATTAGTTATACATGTCAGTAAAATGTACTTATATATTTTGATATATCATACATAGATGGGATATAATTTCTCATTTTTATGAGTATACTGTAGAATCATATTGGTCATATAGTCACATATATACAGAAACATGTCTGTTTCATTCTACTATCTTTTTTATCCCCATATCCCCTGCCTTCCCCTCCTTTCACTTCCCTCTACCTAATCTAATGTAATGCTCTTCTTTTTTTTGCCTTTATATATGTACTTTGTTTTTGTTTTGTTTTGCTTTTTTTCATTACAATTCTTAATACACATATATATACCACAATTTTTTATCTCTGTTTGTATTCAATTCTTCATACATGTACTGTGTATAATGAGGTTCATCACATTCCATCATCCTTACTAATCACCTGCCTGCTCCCTTTCCCTCCCACCCCTCTTCCCTATCTAGAATTAATTTATTCCTCCCATGCTCTCCCTCCCTATCCCACTATGAGTCAACCTCCTTATATCAGAGAAAACATTCAGCATTTGTTTTTTGGGGGGATTGGCTGACTTCACTTTGCATTAGCTTATCTAATAACATCCATTTACCTACAAATGTCATGGTTTTGTTCTTTTTTAAAGCTGAGTAAAATTCCATTGTATATATATGTCACATTTTTTTTAATCTATTCATCCACTGAAGGACATCTAGGTTGGCTCCACAGTTTAGCTACTGTGAATTGTGCTGCTACAAATAATGATGTGGCTGTGTCCCTCTAGTATGCTTTTTAAAAGTCATTTGGGTATAGTCCAAGGAAAGGGATAGCTGGGTCAAATGGGGATTCCATACCCAGTTTGCCAAGGAATCTCAATACTGCTTTCCAGATTGGCTGCACAAACTTGTAGTCCCACCAGCAATATATGAGTGTACCTTTTCCCCCACAACCTTGGCAACACTTATTGTTGTTTGTCTTTATAATAGCTGCCATTCTGACTGGAGTGAGATAATATCTTAGAGTAGTTTGATTTGCATTTTTCTGATTGCTAGAGATGATGAAATTTTTTAATATATTTGTTGATTGATTGTATATCCTCTTCTGAGAAGTGTCTATTCAGTCCCTTAGCCCATTTGTTAATTGAGTTAGTTTTTTTTTTTTTTTTTGGTGTTTAGCTTTTTGAGTTCTTTATGTACCCTAGAGATTAGTGCTCTATCTGATGTGTGAGGGGTAAAAGTTTGCTCCAAAGATATAGGCTCTCTATTCACCTCACAGATTGTTTTCTTTTGCTGAGAAGAAACTTTTTAGTTTGAGTCCCTGCCATTTATTGATTCTTGGTTTTAATTCTTATACTATAGGAGTCTTATTAAGGAAGTTGGGGCCTATTCCCACATGATGAAAATTAGGGCCTACTTTGTCTTCTATTAGATGCAGAGTCTCTGGTTTAATTCCTACTTCCTTGATCCATTTTGAGTTGTTTTGTGCATGGTGAGAGATAGGGATTAAATTTCATTTTGTTGTATATAAATTTCCAGTTTCCCCAGCACCATTTGTTGAAGATGCTGTCTTTTCTCCAGTGCATGTTTTGGCATCTTTGTCTAATATAAGATAGATGTAATTTTGTGGGTTACTCTGTGTCCTCTATTCTGTACCACTGGTCTCCTGGCCTGTTTTGGTGTCAATACATGGTGGGGTTTTTTTTGTTTGGTTGGTTGGGTTTTTTGTTGTTTTTTGTTTGTTTGTTTGTTTTGCTATTGCTCTGAAATATTGTTTAAGGTTTGCTATAAAATACCACCTGCTTCACTCTTCCTGCTTAGGATTGATTTAGCTATTCTGGATCTCTTATTTTTCCAGATGAATTTCATGATTACTTTTTCTGTTTCTATGAAGAATTCCATTGGATTTTGATTGGAAATTCATTAAATCTGTAAAGTGTGCTTTTGGTAGTATGGTCATTTTGATAATATTAATTCTTCCTATCCAAGAGCAAGGTAGATATTTTCATCTTCTAAGTTCTTCTTTGATTTCTTTCTTCAGGGTTCTATAGATTTCATTGTATAGATCTTTCACCTCTTTTATTAAGTTGATTCCCAAGTATCTTTTTTTTTAAATTGTGAATGGGGTAGTTTTTCTCATTTAATTCTCAGAGGATTTGTCACTGATATACAGAAATGCCTTTGATTTATGGGTGTTGATTTTATATCCTGCTACTTTGCTGAATTCACTTACTAGTTCTAGAAGTTTTCTGGTGGAGCTTTTTGGCCTTCTAGGTATAGAATCTTATCATCAGCAAATAGTGCCAATTTAAGTTCTTCTTTTTCTATACATATCCCTTTAATTTCTTTCATCTGTCTAGTTGCTGTGGCCAGTGTTTCAAGAACTATGTTAAATAGGAGTGGTGAAAGATGGCATCCCTGTCGTGTTCCAGATTTTAGAGGGAATGCCTTCAGTTTTCTCCATTTAGAATGATGTTGGCCTGAGGCTTAGTGTATATAGCCTTTACAATGCTGAGAAATGTTCCTGTTATCCCTAGTTTTTCTAGTGTTTTGAACATGAAGGGGTGCTGTATTTTGTCAAATGCTTTTTCTGCATCTATTGAGATAATAATATGATTCTTTAAGTCTATTGATGTGATGAATTACACTTATTGATTTCTGTATGTTGAACCAACCTTGCATCCTGGGGATGAATCCCACTTGATCATGGTGCATGATCTTTTTGATGAGGTTTTGATTTTGATTTGCCAGAATTTTATTGAGAGCTTTTGCATCTATGTTAATTAGAGATGTTGTTCTGAAGTTTTCTTTCTTTGAAGTGTTTTTGTCTGGTTTTGGAATCAGGATGATATAGGCCTCATAGAATGAGTTTGGAAGTACTCACTCTTTTTCCATTTCCTGAAATAAATTGAAGATTACTGGTATTAGTACTTCTTTAAAAGTCTTTCAGAAATTGGCTGTGTATGGATCCTATCCTGGGCTTTTCTTGGTTGGTAATCTTTTGATGGTTTCTTCTATTTCCTCACTTGATATTGGTCTATTTAAGTTGTGTATATCTCCTGATTCAATCTGGGCAAATCATATGACTTAAGAAATTTTTCGATGCCTTCAATGTCTTCCATTTTATTGGAGTAAAATGTTTTAAAATAATTTCTAATTATCCTTTTTATTTCTGTAGTGTCTGTTGTGATATTGTGTTTTTCGTCACATATGCTGGTAATTTGAATACTCTCTCTCCTTCTCTTCATTAGTGAGGCTAAGGATCTGTCAATTTTATTTATTTATTTAAAGGAACCAACTTTTCATTTTGTCAATTTTTTCAATTGTTTATTTTGTTTCAATTTTATTGATTTTGGCTCTAATTTTAATTATTACTTGCCTTCTACTGCTTTTGCTGCTGATTTTTTTCTAGTGCTTTGAGATGTACTGTGAGGTCATTTATTTGTTGACTTTTTCTTTTTTTAAGGAATGAACTCCATGCAATAAATTTTCCTCTTAGTACTGCTTTAATAGTGTCCCAGAGGTTTTGATATGTTGTTTCTGTGTTCTCATTTACCTCTAAGAATTTTTTAATCTCCTCCTTGATGTCTTCTGTAGTCCATTGTTCATTCAGTAGCACATTGTTCAGTCTCCATATGATGTATATATTTTTTTCATTGATTTCCAATTTTATTATATTATGATCTGATAAAATACATGGTAGTATCTCTACTTTCTTGTATTTGCTAACAGTTGCTTTGTGGCATAGTATGTAGTCTATTTTAGAGAAGGATCCATGTGCTACTGAGAAGAAAGTGTATCCGCTTGATGCGGGTTGAAATATTCTATACATGTCAGTTAAATCTAAGTTACTAATTGTGTTATTAAGCTCTATAGTATCTTTAGTCAACTTTTGTTTGGAAGATCTATCCAGTGGTGATGGGGTGTGTTAAAGTCACCCATAATTATTGTGTTGTGGTCAATTTGACTCTTGATCTTGAAAAGGGTTTCTTTGATGAATATAACTGCACCATTGTTTGGGCCATATATATTTAAAATATTGTTATGTCTTATTGGTGTATGGTTCCCTTGAGCAGTATGTAATGTCCATATTTATCCCTTTTGATTAACTTTGGCTTGAAGTCAACTTTACTTGATATGAGTATGGCAACCCATGCTTGCTTCCGCAGTCCTTGTGAATGGTTTGATTTCCCAACCTTTCACCTTTAGTCTGTGTGCATCTTTTCCTAACAGATGAGTCTCCTGTAGGTAGCATATTGATCTTTTTTAATCCAATCTGCTAGCCTATGTCTTTTGATGGGTAAGCTTACGCCATTAACATTTGGGTTTACTATTGAGACATGGTTTGTATTTCTAGCCATATTTGTTTATTTTTGTTATTTAATTTGACATGGTTTTCTTCTTTGATTTGTTTTTCCTTTAATTCAGTATCTTCCTCTGCTTGTTTTCATTGTTGTTTTTCATTTCCTCTTCATGAAATATTTTGCGAAGGATGTTCTGTAGTGCCAGTTTTCTAGATATAAATTCTTTTAGCTTTTGTTGTGGAAGGTTTTTATTTCATTTTCAAATGTGAAGCTTAATTTTGTTGGATACAAGATTCTTGTTTGGCACCCATTATCTTTCAGAGCTTGAAGTATATTGTTCCAGTATCTTCTAGCTTTCAGAGACTGTGTTGAAAAATCTGCCATTATCCTAATTGGTTTACCCCATATGCAATCTGATTCCCTTCTCTTGTGGCTTTTAAAATTCTCCCTTTATTCTGTATTTTGGGAATTTTTTAAATAATGTGTCTTGTTGTGGATCTGATGTGATTTTGCACATTTGGCATCCTGTAGGCTTCTTGGATTTGGATTTCCATTTTATTCTTCATGTCTGGAAAGTTTTCTGATATTATTTTATAGAACAGATTGCTCATTCCTTTGGTTTGGACCTCTAGGCCTTCCTCTACCCAATAAATCTTAAATTTGGTCTTTTTTTTGCTATCCCATATTTCTTGGATATTCTGCTAGTGGTTTCTTATCATTTTTGCTGTGCTGTCCATGTTCTTTTCAAGATGATATACTTTATCTTTATTGTCTGAGGTTCTATCTTCTAAGTGGTCTACTCTGTTAGTAATGCTCTCATTTCAGTTTTTAATTTGGTTTATTATTTTTTTCATTTCAAAGATTTCTGTTTTTTGTTTTGTTTTGTTTTGTATAAGTTCTATTTCCCTGTTGAGTTGATCTTTTGCTTCTTGGATTTGTTTATTTAGCTCATTGTCAAAATGATCTTTCACTGCCTGTATTTGTTCTCTAATGTCTTGTTTGAGATCCTAAAACATTGTATTTATATAAATCTTGAAATCTTTATCTGTCATTTTTTCTGCTGTAGCTGTGAATTCTCCTAATGATGTGTTGTCTTGAATTGTTTGTGGTACTTTCTTCCCTTATCTTTTCATGTTGCTCACGTCTCTTTCTTTTCAGCTATGTGGAACTAGTGTGTTATTATTTTTACCCTATAGATTTGTAGTGCTCTTCTTGTGTGGTTCCAAGATCCCTCCTTTGTGGGGAGGGACAATGTTACCAGATCCTAATATCAACAGTACATTACCTATGAACCAATTATTGTTATTAAGACATTTATAGTTAGTCTCAATGTACAGAAATTTTGGATTCAATTATCATTTAAATTATAAGCAGTAGTTTCATAAAAGTTGTACAGTTTCTGGTGGAAAACAATGAACTGGGGGTTGGTTGTAGGATGATATGCTAAGGGAGAAAGATGTGAGGGTATGGGGCTAATATAAATTAGGAAATTTGAAGGAGAACTCTAATGAAGATGGATAGAAGCAGGGGAATAGACAGGAGGTGATTTAGGGTAGACAAGTATGTGGGAGGACAGTAGCATACATAAAAACAAATACACAAATGTATATAGAAAATTATAGGATGTTAAAATGGTAAAAATTTTGAGGGTGAAAGAAGAAAGAAAAAAGGGAAAAGAAAAAAGAAAAAGAGAAAAGAGAAAAGAAAGGGAAAAAAGAAAAAATGGAGGGGGCCTTATGCAATTCCACTATATTATATTATTCAGGTGCCTGGGTTCTCAAAGTTCTATTTCATGTAAAGTTCTTAATTTCACATATGTTGGGGTTGTCATGGCCAGAGGATAAAAGGTAGAGGAGGAAGAAGATAAGACAGAAAAAAAAACCTCTTAGAATTTTGTTGTCTATTTTAAGTGGAGTCTCTGTCCTCAGGGTGGTGTAGGTAACCAGGGTGAGAAGACTTGAGCATCCCAATATCATCTCCCTCTGCAGCCTGGAGCTTCCCAATCCTATTCTCTCTGATTTGCTTCACTTTTTTAGACCACTCACCTCCTTTGCTTATCAGGTGCCAACTGCGGGACCTCTCATCCTCAGGGTCACCCCAGAGGGGCGGTGTCCTGGTCACACTGTGTTTCCATTTAGCTGAGAGCAGTTTCTGAGATGGGTAGTCACTGTACTGAGTAATCACAGCTGGGGAGGGAGGGAGGGGAGAAAGTTGGACACCAGATACCTGTTCAAACGAAGATCTGCGCTGATAGCCATTCCCACCAAAAAATGAGGAAAGAGGTTTTCCAAGATGGAGTCAATCTTCTTTCAGTGCTGGGGTGTCTGGTGAGGTGGGGGGAGCGGAGATGGCTTTTGCTGTGGCTAGATTGCAGCCGTGTGGCCTATGAGGGAGAGGAGTGCAGCTGATTAGCTGTTTCTGCTATGCTGCTTGAGAGCCCTGTGTACGCTAGAACTACAGGCTTTGGGTATGGAGACCAGAAACTTACTGGAACACAGAGGGTCTGATTTCTGCACAGGTGGTTGCAGTTCTGATGGTTTTTGCAAAAATCCACTGTATAGGTGTCCTGTTGCATGCTCTGAGATGTTCTATTCCATCTAGGTGAGGCCTTGTGGAGACGCCACCTGACTGTTTTCTTGATTTAATTCCACAGAGCAGCCAGAAACAGTACCTTCTCTATTCCACAATCTTGGATCCCTCTCTATGTAAGCTTTTCAAATCAGGCTTTTTTCAAGTTTTGAGAACTTTCTTTTCTTACATCTACCCTGCAGTTGGCTGAAATGACCATCAGACAGATATTGAACTCAGTTACACGATGCTGAATTCCTTGCATATTAGCTTTTCTGTTATATTTCAATTTTATACATTTATGCTCTATGTTATGATAGAAATTTTTAAAGGTAATTCTTGTTCCTTGTTTCCAGTTTGTGTTTTATATTTACGTCAGCAGTTATATATTCATTTCTTGTAAAATTTTGTACTGTGATTGCTATGTTTGTTCTTGTAGATAGTGTTTATTTGGTGGATGCATCAACTTCTTAAATATCTCTGACATGAGTATTGAATAAATTGAATGTTCATTTATATCTCTTATCTATGGGATGTAGTTCTGTTTGTTCATATCAATCCTTCTCTTTTTTTAAGTAGTCAAGTAACTGTATTGATAAATAAAGGTAGCTGGCACTGTTTCATCTATCAAAGATTAGGATAGATTTCTCAACAGATTTCTTCCATGAATTAGATGTTGATTACATATCTGCTTATGTGTACAAAGAATGTAAAATAATTGAATTCCCTTTTAGTCATTATTTGGGTAGGGGATATAGTATATAGAGCACACCCTTCCCCAAACTGGATACTTTTATTTTTGGCAGAGAAGATTATTTTATGTATTTACTCTTGGATAGAACTTTATTTTATTTTCTTAGTAATTAAAACATTTTCTCCCTTTGTGTAAATAAAAACTCTGCAGTATTAGATTTCTCATATTCTCTGGAAAAAAATTATTTGAGCCCTAGAGTGGGTAGTTGAAAGATAGAATGTCCTTGTTGGTTCAATGCTTCTAGGCTCAGTTCTTCCTTAAATACTTTTCTTCCTATTCCTCTGATGATGTACAGCTGCACTAAAATGTGTTAACTTTGATCTTGTAACATCTTCTAAGACTTGGATGCAAAGAATTTATCAGACTGTGGTCATCTTTGTTATTATAGTTCTTTAATCCAAAGTTTGGATTTACTGCAGGCTTTCTTATTTTCAAATATTATTTGAGTTTCATTATATGTGTATGAAAATATACATAAATTTATGGGTATGGAGATATATATATATATATATATATATATATATATATATATATATATATATATATACATGAACATCTATATATTTCTGAATTTCAATGAGACCTCAGGAAAGAGGGATATAGAATATTTTGGCTGTGTGTGGTGGCACATGCCTGTAATCCTAGCAGCTTCGGAGGCAGAGGCAGGAGGATCACTAGTTCAAGGCCAGCCTCAGCAAAAAGGAGGTGATAAGCAACTCAGTGAGACCCTGTCTCTAAATAAAATACAAAAAATGAGGCTAGGGTTGTGGTTTAGTGGTTGAGTGCCCCTGAATGCAATTCCTGGTATCCTCCCCACCCAAGAAAAAAGAATATTTTTGATCTGTCATTTTGAAAATAAAGCTCCCAAAATTACTTTAAGTCTATCTCAAAATATTAGGCATAGGGAACTTCAGATAACTGTGCATTTATTTCTATACATTTTATAAGTTATAAAAACTAGTGCAGGAAGAAATGTTTTTACCTAGAGACAACTTAAAAATTCTGAAACTGCTATTGTCTTAATTTAAGTTATGTCTTTGCTATTCACTAGCTATGTGAAAAAAATATAGGTACAGTATTGCTACTTACTTTAAAGTAATGTTACTACTAGTGTCAATCTTATCATGTAGCTATAATGATTAAATGTATTGATATATTAGTGAACAACATAGAACAAGTAAATAAGTATTTGCTGTTATTGTTATTACAAGTATCTAAAGTAAGCTATTCTTCCATACAAATTATAAATTGTCAGAACTATTTTTATGCAAGTAATAAGAAAGAGGTTGTATTAATAAATAAAGACCATTTCTTACATTGTAGTCTTCATTCTCTCTATACTATACTTTACAATATGGTAGCCACAGATGCTTATTTAATTTTATGATTAACTAAAATGAAAAGCCCAACTCTCATTCAGACAAGCAGAATTTCAAGTGCTTATTAGCTATACTACATTAAATTACAGAATTCTAGAACTGTCCAATCGGTTCTAGAATTATTATATACCACTATGATCTCCACCAAACTAGTCAACTCAGGTAACCTCAGGGTAAAGATATATATACCACTAGTTTAAGAGTGTATAGGAACAAATAGTAAAACCTAAAATCATATATGATTATGTCTTATTTAAATGGGACTTTCTTAAACTGAAAAGTTTTTTCTCAGCAAGAGAAACAATAAGAGAGGTAAATAGGGAGCCTACATAATGGGAACAAATTTTTACTCCTCACACTTCAGATAGAGCCCTAATATCCAGAGTATACAAAAAACTCAAAAAATTAGACAATAAGATAACAAATAACCCAATCAACAAATGGGCCAAGGACCTGAACAAACACTTCACAGAGGAGGACATACAATCAATCAACAAGTACATGAAAAAATGCTCACCATCTCTAGCAGTCAGAAAAATGCAAATCAAAACCACCCTAAGATACCATCTCACTCCAGTAAGATTGGCAGCCATTATGAAGTCAAACAACAACAAGTGCTGGCAAGGATGTGGGGAAAAGAGTACTCTTGTACATTGCTGGTGGGACTGCAAACTGGTACGGCCAATTTGGAAAGCAGTATGGAGATTCCTGGGAAAGCTGCGAATGGAACCACCATTTGACCCAGCTATTGCCCTTCTCGGACTATTCCCTGAAGACCTTAAAAGAGCATACTACAGGGATACTGCCACATAGATGTTCATAGCAGCACAATTCACAATTGCTAAACTGTGGAACCAACCCAGATGCCCTTCAATAGATAAATGGATAAAAAAAAATGTGGCATTTATACACCATGGAGTATTACGCAGCACTAAAAAATGACAAAATCATGGAATTTGCAGGGAAATGGATGGCACTAGAGCAGATCATGCTTAGTGAAACTAGCCAATCCCTAAAAAACAAATACTAAATGTCTTCTTTGATATAATGAGAGTAACTAAGAACAAAGCAGGGAGGAAGAGCAGGAAGAAAAGATTAACATTAAACAGAGACGCGAGGTGGGAGGGAAAGGGAGAGAAAATCGAAATTGCATGGAAATGGAGGGAGACCCTCATTATTATACAAAATTACATATAAGAGGTTGTGAGGGGCATGGGATAATAAACAAGGAGGGAAATGAATTATAATAGATGGGGTAGAGAGAGAAGATGGGAGGGGAGGGGAGGGGGGATAGTAGAGGATAGGAAAGGTAGCAGAATACAACAGTCACTAATATGGCATTATGTAAAAATGTGGATGTGTAACCGAAGTGATTCTGCAATCTGTATTTGGGGTAAAAATGGGAGTTCAGAACCCACTTAAATCTAATGTATGAAATATGATATGTCAAGAGTTTTGTGATGTTTTGAACAACCAATAAAAAAAGAAAAAATAATAAAATAAATAAATAAATATACAAATATATTCTTTACTGATTAGTTCAACTTAATATGATCAATAAAGAAAATCTAATTATCATTTCTTTTTAAAATAAGCCACGTTTAGAATGATAGTGAAAATTTATTTGGATCTGTTAATTTCTATATGTAATAAAATTAATATTTCAGTATACATAAGATAAAAAATCCACCTATTAGTATAAAATAAAACTTTTAATGTAAAACATTCATTGAACAACTACTGGACATAAGAATCTTATAGCAGATACTTTGAGATATTTTGAGACACTTTAAAGTATTTATACCTTATTTATATTCAATGATTACATCTCTATGGTGTTTCAAAGATTTATGAACATTCTCATAACACCCTGCCTATATTGGATTTCTGTGATTGTCCAAAATATTATTTTGGAGATGTTTCTTTCTTTACACGTTTTATGCATTTGCTCATCCAATTCTGCTTAGAGCAGTCTACATACCTTTCATGCCATGGATATATTTGGACATGTCAGGCCAATGGTCTTGCAAAAATGTTTCCTTGAGTCTGATCATTTTTCCTGTCCCTTCATCCCCTGCACTTCCTAGGCATTTCTTATTCCCAGCCAGTGGAGATAGAACTGACAAGAGAGGTAGTATACTTCTTCATTCAGTCATCTGAGGATATTTTTAAAGAACCCAGGTACCTATGTTTTTTAATATATAAACCAGCATTTCTTTATGTTCTTAGCAGGAATGTGACATCAAGGAAAAGATTGTCATTTCATTGTTAAACAAATTTTTTCATAAAATGTTTTATGAATCTCTGTTCTCAATTTAAACTTGTATATTCTATAAGGACATAATTCCTCAGGAAACTTGAATGGAAATCTCATAGTTAATAATAGATAGAGGGTAGTATTTTTTTCTCCATCTTTCTCTTTTCTTTTAGTTGGTATTTTCTTCCAGATCTCTAAATCACTCTGTTGTGATACACTTAGCTTGAAAACCCATTCTTGTGGTCACAAGAGAGGTCAGTAACCATTCTATGAAAATAGTTCATATGTAGACATCTCCAATGATGACCACCCTTATTTTATTTACTCCCAGTTGTGATCAATAAAGAAAATCAAGTAGACTTTATCAAGACTTTAAAATAACATCATCCTTACCAATTCTCTCATTGTCAACTATCTCTGTTTTAACTCCTTTGTATTTATCCTGTATTCATGTGTTAATTATAAATTTTATTACATTTACTGACATTTTTTCTCTATTTCATCAGTTCTCTAAACCTAACATCAGAGAGCAATACAGACATCTACACCATTATTCATATAATTAAATTGAAGAGCATAACTATACACAATCACAGACTCATTGAAAAGCTGGTTTTTGAAGGCCAAAAACTCATGGAGATGCTTCCATCATTGCCAAAATAATAGATGAGTGAGGGGAATGTGAAGCAGTGGAATGTCTAGCTCACTGTAAATATCTTGTATTTTAACAGAATCAATTACTATTCAATTACAAAACCTGATTTCCATGTTACCTCTTGTTCATTTTGACTAAGATAATAAATATCTTCATATGACTTTATTCCTTCTTCTGCCAATTCTAATTCTACCTAGTCTTCAATTTCCAGCTCAAATGGTTCCTTAATCCTAGTTATTAAGATTAGAAATATTTTTCATAATGCCATTATATCTGTGACCAGTTATAAATTTTCTTATCTACATAATGGAGGTTAATAATATCTATTTAAAAAATTATATCTATTTTGCCTGTTATTTCAATTTTTCAATGATAAATTATAAGAAATGTGTTTGTATCACATAAATGCTTTTATAAAATTCCCTTGCCACTTTCAAGGATACACTAGAGATGAGGCAAGTAATTATTGTTTTTTATTTTTCCCTGAAATACTTTATTACAAATTTAGTTATCTGTTGATCTCCAAAGAGGATGATAATTATTTGTAGTTTATATGACCCATGCCCACCACAGATATCATCTTGCAATGAAGAGGTAGAATGGAGAAGGAGATTCTGAAATCTTGGAACAAACCTAATGCTTGTATGTCCAGATCAGAGGCAGCATGCTCTCGCTGCTGTGCTTCTGCTGCCTGTTCTATTTTGAATTTCCAATGTGGTGAAACGACACATTTTCTAGTGTTTCAGGTATGTTTGAGGTGGGTTTTCTGGTTTTATTGTTTAAAACATCAAAAATACATTGTTCTTTTACATAAATGTATTATTATATCTTCATTTATCTCAGGCTCTGCTGCTGTTCCCTGCATAAGGTCAGGTGTCAGTAAAATATTAAATTACAGGAAACAGAACAGCCTTCAAGAAACATGACCCAACATTCAGGGTGGAACAGTTTGAGGCCTTTCCACTGTGCACAGCATTTGTTCTTTCAAGGCACCACAGAGCATGTAAAGCTTCACATCTCTGGAAGAAACTGCCCATATGTTCACCTTTACTACTAATCTGAAGTTTCCAGGCATCTGCTAAATTACAATTTTGAGTGCTCAATGGTGATTTTATTTGCATAGGAAAAGGAGACTCTTTGTCCCTCATTAAGTTAGAATTGCATTGCACCTCACCCTAGAGCTGTCATATAGGTTCATTAAGAGAATTGGGTAGAGCTAAAAGGATTAGAAGCTTATGTGTGCCTTTAGGAGGTAAAGAATCAGGTTGCATTCATGTTTGTTTATTGTTCTTTCTCAGTACAATAAACAGATTCCTTTCTCTGAGAGAAAGGGAGTTTCAATAAAGCATAATTAGCTTTGTTCCTGTCTAGATCCCTTATGTCTTTTTAACCCCAAGGAACATATCACAGAGTATGTAGGAGAATGCTGACCTCACAGCCACAGATTCTCCCCAATCCCACACAAGCTGATTTTTCATAGAGGCTTCCTGTCTGCACCTTTCTGCAGAGCTTCCAGTTTGTTCTGTCATATCACCTGGTTGGACAGCAGTGCCTACAATACTCTTGGTCCTCCTTTCATCTGTTGGTTAACTTTTCTTGTCAGTGCAGTTAAGTTATCAAAATGGTATAAGTGTTATGTCAAAACCTTTTCAAATGTACAGCACTAGCCATGCAAAGACTAAGACAAATTATGTTCCAACTAAATTCTGGCAGCCTGCTTTTATAGATTAAGACCACATATCTCCAAAAAGCAATGAAGCAGAAAATTTAAAAGAGGCAAATAGAACATAGACTATCTGGAAACAGAGATAAAATAGTTCATTACCTGGTTAATATTTGCATTTTTTGGTTTAGAGTATGCATAAAATTACAGAGATCAATGTGACACTTACTAGACACTGGACAGTTCAAGAGAAATGCAATTTTAAAGATATATTTTTTTTCTATTTTGAAGAGAAATAAGGGGTAGGGGAAGTAGATTTTTTCAGGAACAGATCACAAAGGCAGAACACACAGAAGAAAGGACTAACATGTAACCCCAATTCTATAAATTTTTAATTATAGAAATCTGGTCAAATTACTTCCCTCTTGCAGGGACTTAATTTTCAAATTTATTATAAAGAAATTAAAACAAATGTTTTCTATCATGCATAAGATTGTGGCAAAATGCAACTGCATTGCTGATGTGAGAAAGTAAGAAATTCTAAATCATAACCAAATCTGAACTACTTTTTTACTTGAAAATATATTATATTGAGTATGAATCTCATAACCTGGGAGTCAAAAAGGCACAGAACATGTGGCTTTCACAGAGATATTATATTTAATCTGACAGCCTTTCAGAGTTGAGAGGCACTTTGGAAAGTATCTAGTCCATTTATAGCTAGAGATCCATATATCTCTCTGCTAAGGAATTTTTCTGCAGTATTTGGACTCATCTTGTGACAGGGAGTTTATCATTTATTTATTGAAGATCAGTATCTGCTCTCTGAAGTGAACTGCGTGGTTATGCACAAAGCATGGGTCTCATGAGAAAAAGTTTTAAGTGTTTTGCTTTGCCATTGTCTTCTCAAACTGGATAAAGTGAGTTTCAGAGATAACTGCCTCATTTATAAAATGTGCTATCATTTATTATTTATAAAATGTGCTATAATTCTACACATAGTGAGGTTCATTGATTTACATGTATAATTACAGTGTTACACTGAAGATAGTATTGCATTATTTTTAAAAAAGTTAGATCATCAAATACAAATATCTTGAGAACTAGAATGTCTAGGTTGGAATTTAGATTTATAAATTATTATTTGTATTGTAATAAGCATTATTTCAACTCTGATTTTCAGTTTTATAACAGGGAAAATAATAATACCAGAGAGAGAAGATGATGGGCCAGAGGGAGGCAGAATTCTGTGTTGCTCTGTGATCCAGGTCACACCTAGTTGGAATACTGCATCTGTTAGAGTGTTAGAAGACCCCTATACAGCTGATTTCTGCAGAAATCACCAATGCTGTGGCTCCCATGCAGGGCTCTGAGACTCAATGTTTGATTAGGACTCTAGACTCTGGCTCCTGAAACCCAAAGCCTGAAGTTCTAGCCCACAGAGGGCTCATGAGCATCTTAGCAGAATCACCTATCAGCACCTCTGCAGAAGCCTCAAACTTTGCTTCACTCCCACACAGTTCACTTGGCTGCTACCTACCCACAGCACAACACCATCACCCGGCTCCCTCCACCTCACCAGACACCCCAGTGCTAGAAGCAGACTGCCTCCATCTTAGATCATCTTTCTCACCATATTTGGTAGGGGCAGCTTCTAGATCAGATCTCCATCTGGCCAGGTACAAGGTTTCCAATTCCCCCCTCCCCAGTGTTGATAACTCAATACAGTAAATACCCAACACAAAACAACTCTCAATTGGATAGCTGTGCAGTATGACCAGGGCATCACCCACCTAGTGTGAGCTGTGGTGTGAGAGGTTGTGGCAATTGGAAATTGCTAAGGGAGAGGGAGATGGGGCTAAAGTTTGGAACCCAACAGAGAGACCAGGAACTAGAAAATCTCCAGGCAAGCTAGAGAGATAGTACCAGGTGCACAAGTCATAGGAGTGGTCCCAAAAAGAGACCTGTGAGGTGCAGTCTCCCTTCAGGGACTGGCAGGTGTCACTCCCTGCTTGCAGGCACCCTACACCAGGACAGTCTTCCCACCCTGGTTACCTCCACAATCCTGAGGGCAGAGACACCGTTTTACAACAGACAACCCCAACTATTGGATGACAAGAGAAGCAGGAAAGATTCAGATCTCTAAAACTAGCAACAACCCTGGCTTTTTTTTTCAATTTTTTTTCTCTTTTTCTTCTAGCCCTCAATCCTCTGGCTCTCATATCCCCATCATATGTGAAATGAAGAACTTTGCATAAAATAGAATTTTGAGGACTGAGTCACATGAATAATATAATATAGAGATGTTTTATATGCCCTTTTCTCTTTTCTTTTATCTTATTTCAAATTTTACTATTTTAACATCCTGTATTACATGTTTGTTTTATGTATTCTACTGTCTTCCCACATACTTGTATATCCTAAATTATTTTCTGTATATTCCTTTTCTACTAACTCTCTTCATTAGATTTTTCTTTCACACTACCTAAGATATATTACCTCTATATCCTCACATCCTACCTCCTCAGCATAACATCCTACACCCCACCCCTAGTTCATTCTTCACAATAAGAAACTGTAAACCTTTTTACAAAACTACTCATTATATTTTAGACAATAATTGAATCCAACATTTCTGTACATTTAGACTAAACTGTAAATGCCTTAATAACAACAAATTGTTTATAGGTGTTATATTGTTGATATTGGGATCTGTTAACATTGTCCTTCCCCACAAAGGAGAGATCTTGGAATGCTACAAGTGCACTACAAACTTATAAGATAAAAACAATAACACCCCAGACCCACAGAGCTGGAAAAAAAATACATGAGCAACATGAAAAGACAAGTGAAGAAAATGCCCCAAACAAATCAAGACACCACATCATTAGAATCATTGGCAGTGATAGTAAAATTAATTACAGAGAAGGAGTTCAGGATGTACATGGTAAAAATGTTTGGTGAACTCAAGGAACATATAAGAGAGAAAAAACAAGCAGTAAAAAAAAAAACACTTTGACAAGGAGTTACATAAACATATACAGGAAGCAAAAGATCACCTCACCAGAGGTTCTAAAAAAAAAAAAAACCAAACAGAAATCATTTAAAAGAAAGAAACAATAAACAAAATTAAAAGCTCAAATGAAAGCCTCACCAACAGAGTAGACCACTTGGAAGATACAACATCAAACAATAAAGATACAATATATAATATTGAAAAGAACTTATTCCACACAGTGATAATGGTAAAAAAAAAAAAAAAAAAAAAACATAAGCAGAACATTCAAGAAATATGGGATAGCATAAAAAGACCAAATTTAAGAGTTTTGGGGATAGAGGAAGGCATAGAGGTCCAAACCTAAGGAATGAACAATCTATTCAATGAAATAGTATCAGAAAAAATTCCAAACATGAAGAATGAATTGAAAACCCAAATTCAAGAAGCCTACAGGATGCCAAATGTACAAAATCACAACAGATCCACACAAAGACACATTATAATAAAAATGCCCTTGGGCTGGAGTTGTAGCTCATTGGTAGAGCACTTACTTCACAAGTGTAGGCACTGGGTTTGATCCGACCACCACATAAAAACAAATAAAGGCATTGAGACCATATTAGAACAAAAACATAAAAAATTAAAAATGCCCAATATACAGAATAAAAAGATAATTTTAAAAGCCATGAGAGAAAGAAATCAGATTACATAAAGGGGAAAACCAGTTTTTCAACACAGACACTGAAAGCTAGAAGATCCTGGAACACCATATACCAAGCTCTGAAAGAACATAGGTGCCAACCAAGAATCTTGTATCCAGTAAAATTAAGCTTTAGATTTGAGGATGAAATTAAAACCTTCCACAATAAAAAAAAAGAATTCATAGCTAGAAAACCAGCATTACAAAGTATTCTTAGCAAAATATTCCATAAAGAGTAAATTTAAAACAATAATGAAAATCAGCAGAGAGAGTTAGTACTCTAAAGGAAAAACTAATCAAAGAAGAAAACCAAGTCAAGTTAAATAATAAACAAATATGGCTGTAAATACCATCTATGTCTCAAAAATAACCCTGAATGTTAATGGCTTAAACTCATCAATCAAAAGACATAGGTGAGCAGATAGGATTTAAAAAAAAAAACACAACAATCTGCTACCTACAGGAAACTCATCTGATAGGATAAGACATACACAGACTGAAGGTGAAAGGTTGGGAAAAATCATACCACTCACATGGACTGTGGAAGCAAGCAGAGGTTTCCATCTTTGTATCAAATAAAGTAGACTTCAAGCCAAAGTTAATCAAAAGAGATAAAGATTGACATAACATATTGCTAAAGGGAACCATACACCAACAAGACATAACAATCATAATTATATCTGCCCATAGCAATGGTGCGGCTATGTTCATCAAACAAATTCTTCTGAAGTTTAAGAGTCAAACTGACCACAACACAATAATCTTAGGTGATTTTAACACACCTCTCTCACCACTGGATAGATCATTCAAACAAAAGTTGAGTAAATAAACTATAAATCTCAATAACACAATCAATAACTTGGATTTAACTGACATATATAGACTATTTCAACTGGCATCAAGCAGTACTCTTTCTTCTCAGCAGCACATGGATCTTTTTCTTAAATAGTTAAATGATATGTCACAAAGCAACTCTTAAGCAAATAAAAAAGTAGAGATACTACCATGCATTTTATCAGATCATTATGGAATGAAATTAAAAATCAATGACAAAATAAAAAATAAGAATCAACACCTGGAGACTAAGCAATATACTATTGAATCAACAGTGGGTTGCAGAACACATCAAGGAGGAGATTAAAAAATTCTTAGAGGTAAATGAGAACATAGACACAACATATTGAATTCTCTGGGACACTATGAATGAAGTACTAAGAGTAAAAAGTTCATTGCATGAAGTTTATTCCTTAAAAGAAGAAAAAGTCAACAAATGAATTACCTCACATTACATCTTAAAGCCATACCAAAAGAAGAACAAATCTACAACAAAAGCAGTAGAAGGCAAGAAATAATTAAAATTAGAGCTGAAATCAATGAAATAAAAACAAAAGAAACATTGAAAAATGACAAAATGAAAAGTTGTCTTTTTGAAAAAATAAATAAATAAAATTGTCAAACTCTTAGCCTTGCTAACAAAGAGAAAAACCTAAAATTAGCATCTGTGATGAAAAAGGTAATATAACAACAGACACTACAGAAATAAAAAGGATAATTAAAAATTATTTTGAAAATTAATACTCTAATAAAATTGAAAACATTGACAAATTTATTAACGCATACAATTTCCCCAGTTTGAATTAGTAAGATATGCACAATTTAAATAGACCAATATCAAGTTATGAAATAGAAGATGCCATCAGAAGCCTACCAACCAAGATAAACCAAGGACTGGATAGATACAGAGCCAAGTTCTACAAGACTTTTAAAGAAAAACTAATACCAATACTCTTTAATTTATTTCAGGAAATCGAAAGAGGGAGCACTTCCAAACTCATTCTATGAGGCCAATAGCACCATGATTCCAAAATATACAAAGACACTTCTAAGAAAGAAAACATCAGACCAATATTTCTAATGAATATAGATGCAAAAATCCTCTATAATATTCTGGCAAATCGAATACAAAAACATATCAAAAATATCATGCACCACAATCAAGTAGGATTCATCCCAGGGATATAAGGTTAGAACAATATATGGAAATCAATAAATGTAATACATCTCATCAATAGACTTAAATACAAGAATCATATAGTCATCTCAATAAATGCAGGAAAAGAATTTGACAAAATACAGCACCTCTTCACGTTCAATACACTAGAAAAACTAGGGATAATAGGAACATTTCTCAACATCGTAAAGGTTATCTACACTAAGCCCCAGGCCAGGCCAACGTCATTCTAAATGGAGAAAAATTGAAAGCATTTTCTCTAAAATCTGGAACAAGCCAGGGATGCCGTATTTCACCACTTCTATTTAACATGGTTCTTGAAACACTGGCCAAAGCAATCAGACAGATGAAAGAAATTAAAGGGATATGTATAGAAAAAGAAGAACTTAAATTGGCACTATTTGCTGATGATATGACTCTATAACTAAAAGACTGAAAATCTCCACCAGAAAAATTCTAGAACTAGTAAGTGAATTCAGCAAAGTAGCAGGATATAAAATCAACACCCATAAATCAAAGGCATTTCTGTATACCAGTGACAAATACTATGAGAAGGAAATGAGAAAAACTACCCCATTCACAATTTTTTCAAAAAAAAAAATAAGATACATGGAAATCAACAAATGAGGTGAAAGATCTATACCATGAACACTACAGAACCCTTAAGAGAGAAATCAAAGAAGACCTTAGAAGATGAAAAGATCTACCTTGCTCTTTGATAGGCAGACTTAACATTATCAAAAATGACCATACTACCAAAAGCACAATACAGATTCAATCAATTCCAATCAAAATCCCAATGGCATTCCTCATAAAATAGAATAAGCAATCTTGAAATTCATCTGGAAAAATAAGAGACCCAGAATAGCTAAAGCAATCCTAAGCAGGAAGTGTTAAGCAGGTGACATCACTATACCAGTCCTTAAACCATACTACTGAACAACAGTACCAAAACAGCATGGTATTGGCACCAAAACAGACTGGCAGACCAGTGGTACAGAATAGAGGACACAAAGGCTAACACACAAAATTACAATTATCTTATATTCGACAAAAGTGCCAAAAGCATGCATTGGAGGAATCATAGCCTCTTCAACAGATGGTTCTGGGAAAACTGGCAATGCATATGCAACAACATGAAATTAAACCCCTAACTGTCACCATGCACAAAACTCAAAGTGGATCAATGACCTAGGAATTAAACCAGAAACTGTATCTAATAGAAGAAAAAGTAGGCCCTAATCTTCATCATGTGAGATTAGGCCCCAACTTTCTTAATAAGACTCCTATAGTACAAGAATTTAAACCAAGAATCAATAAATGGGATGGATTCACACTAAAAATTTCTTCTCAGCAAAAGAAACAATCTATGAGATGAATAGAGAGCCTACATCTTGGGAGCAAATTTTACCCCTCACACATCATATAGAGCACTAATCTGTAGGATATATAAAGAACTCAAAAAGCTAAGCACCAAAAAAACAAATAACCAAATCAATACACGGGCCAAGGACACGAACAGACACTTCTCAGAAGAGGATATACAATCAATCAACAAATATATGAAAAAATCCTTATCATCTCTAGCAACTAGAGAAATTCAAATCAAAACTAAGATATCATCTCACTCTAGTCATAATGAAAGCTATTATGAAGACAAACAACAATAAGTATTGGTGAGGATGTGGGAAAAAAGGTACACTCATACATTGCAGCCAATGTGGAAATCAGAATGGAGAATCCTGGGAAAACTCATTTGACCGAGCTATCACTCTCCTTGGTCTATACTCAAAGGACTTAAAAACAATATATTATAGGACAGCATAATAAAACACCATATTAAAAACACATTAAAACAACATATTAAAACAGCATATTACACAGCCACATGAATGTTTAAGGCAGCACAATTCACAATAGCTAAACTGTGGAACCAACCTAGATGCCCTTCAGTAGATATATAGATTTTTTAAAATGTGACATATATACATAGTAGAATATTACTCAGCAATAAAAGAGAATAAAATCATGGCATTTCCAGGATAATAGATGGCATTGGAGAAGATAATGTAAGTGAAGTTAGCCAATCTCAAAAAAACAAATGCTGAATGTATTCTTTGACATATGGAGACTGATTCATAGTGGGGTGGGGAGGGGAAACATGAGAGGAATATACTAACTCTAGATAGAGCAGAGGTTTGGGAGGGAAATGGAGGAAGCAGGGGGTTAGCAAGTATGATGAAATGTCATGGACATCATGATCCAAAGTACATGAATGAAGACATAAATTGATGTGAACATACTTTATATACAACCAGAGATATGAAAAATTGTGCTTTGTATGTTTAATAAGAATTATAATGCATTCTGCTGACATTAATTTGTTAAAAAATCAATTAAGAATAAAATAAAACAAAGAAACCTGTCAAAAACTACCTCAGGTAGGTGATCAAGGTAAAAATCATGTGATTAATCATATTGATAGAATTCATCTTTAATAGGGTATGATAAAAATAACACCTTACCTTTGTGGTCTTCCTCATGTCCCTCAAACAGAACTCAGTCTAATATGGAGAAAACACTATGAAAAACCTAGTTGTCGGGCTTTCTACAACACATGACCAGTATTCCTGAAAAAAGTCAAGTTAATCAAAAGCAATAGTAGTCTAGGAAACTGTCACAATCAGAAGCCTAAAGAAATATGTCAATTAAATTTAGCATGGTATCTTACATGTGTCACTTTTTGGGGGGAGGTGCATACTAGGGATTGTATTCAGGGGCACTCAACATTTGTGAATGTTTATTAGGCCTATTTGTTTTAGAGTGTATAACTATTCCTTCATTGTGTCTGAATGATCAGCCATTGTTGAAAGTGAGTTTTAAAGTCTCCTACTGTTACTGCATTAGAGTCAATTAATATTTCTTTTATGTATTTGATGCTTTCATATTGGGTGCATATAAATTAAAATTACTTTTTCTTCTTGCTAAATTAAACCCTTAATTATTCTATAATGACCTCCCTTGCCTCTTTTTACTGTTTTAATTGAAGGTCTATTTGAGGCTACTCCTGATTTCTTGAATATCTTATCCTAGCAGCTCACTTTCAGTCTATGTGTACTTAGAGATAAAGTGAGTTTCTTGTGAACAATATAATATTAGGTCTTAATTTTTAAATTAATTCAATCACTGTCATTTAGAGAATTTGAACCCTTTACATTTAAGGTAAATGTTGATAAATAATGTTTTATTCAGCCATTTTGTAATGTGTCTTCTCATTTTATTATAGTTCTTTTGTTTCTTCTCATTCCAAGACAGTCTTCTTTAGTGCTTAAGTGATTTATCCTAGTAATGTGCTTTAATTCCTAGTTTATTATTTTTGGTTTGTTTACTATATAATTTTTTTCTTGGTTATTACTATATTGAAGTGATAACAATTTAATTAATATAAACAAAATATAAAAATGAATCAAACATAAAAACAGAGAAAATGTACTTATAAAAAACTACTTTTTCACTATTCCTCACCACATTTTGAATTTTGATGTTTAATTATACATCTTTTTGTACTGTATATCTCTTAGCATATTAATGTAGTTATTATTACTATTAACAATATTTTTAGTCTTCTTACAAAAAATATGAATGATTTATGAACCCTGTTTATAATGTTAGAGCAATCTGAATTTGTCCATGTAGTTATTCCTGCCCCTGAGTTTTATACTTTGTGATAACTCTCATCTCTTTCAGGATGAAAACTCCCTTTAGCATTTCCTTTAGGACAATTCTGGTGGAAATCTTTTCTTTCCAATTTTATTTGTGTAGGAATATTTTTATCCTTTCTTTTTTAAAATTTTATTTATTTTTTAATTTATTTGTTTTAATTTGTTACACATGATAGCAGAATGCATTTTGATTTATACACAAATGGAGAACAATTTTTAATTTCTCTAGTTATTCACTATCCTTCCTTCATTTTAAAAGGAAAACTTGACTGAGCACATTACACTTTGTTGGTAGTTTTCTTTTATCCCTTAATTCTATGAAAATTTCATGTCTCCCTCTCCTGGCCTGTAAAATCTCTTCTTCATACTAAGAAGTTTACTGTCCAGCAGATTTGGACACCGTAATACATTATTTGTTGCATCTCTCCTGCTGCCTTGAGCATCTCTATTTTTTCTTTCACTTTGAGAGCTTGATTATAAGATATCATAAAGTAAATTTGTTGAGTTAAATTTGATTGGTGACTATTGACTTTCCTGTACCTAGAAAGACATTTGTATCCTCCTGGTTTGGGATGTTTTATAACTTTGAATAAACTCTACCCCTTTATCATATTCAAATCCCTTTGAATCCCAATAATCTCTATATTTGCCTTTCTAATGCCATTCCATAATCCCTATGAACTTTCTTCATTCCTCTTCCTTCTTTTTTCTTCTCTGTATTTTCAATAGCCTATCTTTGAGCCCATTAATTCTTCTGTTCTATTTTATCCACTCTGCTATTGATGCCTTATCTCATGTTTTAAAGTATATTTAGTATATTTTTAAGTTCAAGGATTTCTGTTAATATTTTTATAACAAGTTATCCTTTTCCTTAACATGATAACTAGCTTGCATATAACTGAAAATATACCAAGCCACTCCATGGAACAGCATAAAAATTTCTTGGACAATTCCCAACCTTCTCCTTCATATTCTGTAACCTAAATATAGATGGTAACTGGGCATGGTGATGCATGATTGTAATCCCAGTGATTTGTGAGATTGAGACAGGAAGAATCCAAGTCCAGAAGCCAGCCTCAGCAACTTAGTGAGTCCCTAAACAACTTAGTGAGACCCTATAGAAAAAGAAAAAGAAAAATGTCTGGAGATGTGGCTCAAACATTATGTGCCTCTGGGTTCAATCCCTGGTGTGTGTGTATGTGTGTATATACCCTAAATATGAGTGTGTTTGTGTCTGTGTGCACCCTATATATGTATATATATGTATATATCTGTGTGTGTGTAATATATACCTAATCTACAGTGGTTTGTTAACATATATTTTTTTTCAGTGATATATATTTTTTCAGTGTTGTAAAAATGATGTGCATGCAGAAAACATACTTCAAAATTTGCATTTTGATCTTCTCCTGCACTAGCAATATGTGGTATTATCTTCTCCTGTGATACTGGACACTGCATAGAATGGAAGATTCTAGTCAGCCACATGATCACAAAAGCAAAGGACACATTGTATTATTCAGCTATGATGTCGGTTTGTTTAGGTGAAATAGATTAATTTTCAGCTGACAATGTTTTCAACTTGCATTGGTTTATTAAGATGTATTGCAATCATAAAATGAGGAGAATTTCTACTACAATATTACATTAATAATTTTAAATACTATTATATAGTCAAAATATCTTATGCTCTGTGATAAAAGAATAATAGAAGGAGACAATGTAGATATTTGCTGTATATACACATATTCAAAAATAAAGATTTTGATTTATGGGAAAAGATTTACATTTGATTTATTGAGAAAAGATGGAAAACATTTATACAATTATAGTTCTCATTTCTATAGCATGGCATGATTTTAGGTGGGAGGTAGAACCACTTTCTTCTTCTGGATATTCTAGATTCCTTTGCCCCAAGGAAGCACCTCATATGACCATAAGCATTTACCTGGTAGAAATTAAGGGCTGAATCCTTAAATTCTGAAGAATATGCACCATTAGTAGTAGTTCTGCCTGAATTCGATTGTTGTAGTTTTCCACTGACTTCAATCATGGTATGCTAATACTATAATATGCCTTAAAAGATCTTATGTATTTTATACATACTTTTCCTCACCTCCATTGTGCAATAGTAGTATTATATCTCCCAGGTAATCAACATCATCCATCTAAGCCAGCACAGTAATTCCCTTTTTGCATATTGATTTAAAGACTGAAGAGCCCAAAGTAGCTAGGTGACACTTTTAATTTCCAGTTCAATATTATATACCATGGTAAAAGTATTCCTGCCTTTGGAACTCCTAAATCTTTTAGGAAAGCAAAGAATAAGTCACATAGTCAGAAGAAACTGTTTTGCTGTGTGTGATTAGGGAGAATGGTGAATGATGCCATTCTCATTTCCACTCCTTGACTCCTCAGCCCAAGAATCTTGGCCATGGGGAAACATCATCAAATATTGAGCTCAAATCAAAGTATATACAGCTTTCTGGAAAAATTTTCCCTAACTCTGCAATGAATTGCCACCTAGCTGGCATTGTAACTGTCCTCAGGAAGCCATTCTATTATTCTATATTACCTATATTATTCTATTATTCTATAAAGCCATGCCTATCACTTCATTTGCTGTGAAGTTGGTTCCTTCATCAGAAGAAATGCTCAGTGGAATAAAAATATATTTGAACTTTAAAATTGGATGATGAGATTATCATAGAAGGAGCAGAAGAGTGTAAAACATGTGGGAAATTGAAGCTGAATAAATTTTAGGACAATAAGATGAAAAAATTTAAGAGAGAAGCTAATTTAGAGAGCAGGTAGATGCAGTGTAATACTGTTTAAATGCAGTTTTAAACAAAGACACATTAAAACACATAGTACAGGTTCTATTCAAGGAAGTGATGGAATGACATTTCTAAAAGCAAGAATTAAAGCTCACAATTCATCTATAGAACATTGCAAAAAATACTCTAAAAATCAAAAGAAAGAGAAAGATTGAAAAAAGATGGAAAACATATGCTAGATGAGTGCTTACAGAAAGAAGAGAAAAAAGAACTCAAGATAATGCGCTTTGAAAAGAACAAAAGAAATATTATCAATTTAATATCCCAGTGTGGGGTACATAAAATAAAGACTGATAAAATCCCACTGAGAAATTTATGCACAAATAACTAATGGGTGCAAAGACAAGTGTCTAATTGGGGGATTCTTCTTCCTGATGAGGAGGCTGTAAGCCACCTGAAAATGTAAAGACTAAATAACTAGTGAAGAACAAAACACAAAGAGTCAGAAATATATTTTCAAAAAGCAGAACCCCTGATCGATTTAGTCTACATGGGTGCTGGAAGTAGACAAAGGAAAGATGGCTCCCATGGTTTATTTAAGGGGCTACATCAAAGGCAGAGATAAGATTTCAAAGGAAGAGTCTTGCTTCCTGATGTCTTGCACTCAGCAAGTTGTTTGGCATCTTGGCAGGTCACACCCATGTCAGGTGCTGTGTAGGACACAACAGAGTGGGATAGAAATTCACACTGTCCCTGGGCAATTGACCAGAGAAAATGTCCACTCATCATCCCCAGATACCACATGTTTCTATACACTAGGAATCAATGCATGGTGACCCTTACACAACCTGTGGTATGCTCATGTCAAATAACTATAGGTAGAAAACATTGTTTCAGAAAGCTGATGAAGGAAACCAAAAATCAGAGCTGAAATAAATGAAATTGAAAGAAAAGAAACAATTGAAAAAACTAAAAGTTGGTTTTTTGAAAAAATATATAAGATCAACAGACCCTTGGCCATGCTAATGAAGATAAGAAGAGAGGGAACTCAAGTTACCAGCAAACAGGATGAAAAAGGCAATATCACAACAGACACTACAGTAATACAGAAGATAATTAGAAATTATTTTGAAACCTTATATTCCAATAAAATAGAAGATAGTGAAGGCATCGATAAATTTCTTAAGTCATATGATTTGCCCAGGATACACACAACTTAAACAGACTAATATCAATAGAGGAAATAGAAGAAGCCATCTAAATACTACCAACCAAGAAAAGCCCAGGACTGAATGGGTATACAGCAGAGTTTTACAAAACCTTTAAAGAAGAACTAATACCAATACTTTTCAAGTTATTTCAGGAAATACAAAAAGAGGGAGCTCTTCCAAATTCATTTTACGAGGCCAACACCACCCTGATTCCGAAACCAGACAAATACACGTCAAAGAAAGAAAACTACAGACCAATATGTCTAATGAACTTAGATGCAAAAATCCTCAATAAAATTCTGGAAAATCAAATACAAAAACATATAAAAAATTGTATACCTTGATCAAGTAGGATTCATCCCTGGGATGCAAGGCTGTTTCAATATATGGAAATCAATAAATGTTATTCACCACATCAGTAGACTTAAAGATAAGAACCATATGATCATCTTGATAGATGCAGGAAAACCAATCGACAAAGTACAGCATCCCTTTATGTTCAAAACACTAGAAAAACTAGGGATAACAGGAACTTACCTCAACATTGTAAAAGCTATCTATGCTAAGCCTCAGGCTAGCATCATTCTAAACGAAGAAAAATTGAAGGCATTCCCTCTAAAATCTGGAACAAGACAGGTATGCCCTCTATCACCACTTCTATTCAACATAGTTCTCAAAACACTGGCCAGAGCAATTAGACAGATGAAAGAAATTAAAGGCAAAGATAGGAAAAGAAGAACTTAAAATAGCACTATTTGCAGATGACATGATCCTATACCTAGCAGACCCAAAAGGTTCTACCAAGAAACTTCTAGAGCTAGTAAATGAATTCAGCAAAGTGGCAGGATATAAAATTGTTAAGGTCTGTAAATAAGTCAAAAATAACACCTGGTATTTTGCCAGAGGAATGTTAGAGTTCGTAAACAAGTCTGGATGGTGCCTGGCAAAATGTCAGAGGGAGTGGTTTGAGAAGTAACAAAAGTGAGCCATTAAGTGTGGAGATTCCTTATTGGTTGATTGATGTATCTAGTTTATGCTAATTAAGATAAGCTGTGCAAAATGTATAAATAGCTCTGTTGCCCTACAATAAATGGCTCCCATTCCTGCTGTATCAACGTGCACAAGTTATTCGTCACCCCCCGGCTATTTTGCTGCAGCCGGACTGCGGCAGATGGTGGCCCGTTACGGGGAGCCCCGGGACACTTGGGGGTAAGTGACGAAAAAAAAAAGCTGCCCGTCCATAGATAGGACGGGAGCAATCCGCTCGTCCCTAGGCAGATAGGGCGAGAAAGGAAAGAGAGAGGAAAAATGGCCATTTCAAGAAAATGGAGAAGATTGATACAGTATGTTTGTGTCTTGTTTTGTCTCAGTGTATTGTATTGTCTTTATGATGAGAATATGGAAGGGGTGAAAAGTAAATTGATAAGGGAAAGAGGCACCCCAGTGGAACCAAGAATAATTAGGGCATGTGTTGATAAAAGCCCAGGAACTCTAGTCAGAAAGAAAAAGAAAAAGAAAGTTCAGAAAAAAAAGGATTATCAGAAAAGAAGTTGCAGCAAAAGGCGATTACTGAATACTTTTCGTTACCGGAGGGTGCGTGAATTGTTGCGGCGGCTGCCACGTGCTCGAGCGGGTCATGGTGCAGCAAATACTTTCCAAGCGGTGGCAGCTGGCTCTTCCACTGCCGGGAGCCCAAATCCAAACCTGACCGGGAGGCACAGTCTCTCAGGCTCTTGCTCCCTGTGCTCAGAAGCAGTTTGAGTCCGTACACTCCCCAGGGCCATCTGGGGCTGCCCAGGATGCTACAGCCAGCAGAAGACGCTACTGGCATCCTTGATGTTTGGTCATTTTCAATGCAAATAACTAAGCTACCATGGTTCTCCCACACCAGGAAGCTAATGAGTAATGAGCACTATTAAGGCTTATTTCAAATGTAAAAAACCTTGAGATAATGTACTAAATTGTTCAGAAGGTTGTTTTCTTAGTAGAATGCTACAAGATTTTCTTTAGCCATCAAGAGTTCCTGCCTTCGTCCCAGAGCCAGTAAAGACGAAGGTGGAAGAATTTCCAGTGTTGCTGAAAACCTGAGGAGATTTCAGCTGAAAAGCAGACGAGACTTCGGATCAAGCTAGCTGCCTGCAGAACTTATCTGGACTGTGATTTAAGCTAGCTGCCTGCAGAACTTACCTGGACTGTGATTTAAGCTAGCTGCCTGCAGAACTTACCTGGACTGTGATTTAAGCTAGCTGCCTACAGAACTTACCTGGACTGTGATTTACCTGGACTGTGAGTTATTCTATTGAGATATTGCATTACCTGGACTGAGACAACAAACTGTAATGTACAACAAATTGTAACTCAATATCTTTGCAAACGGTGTCATTGCTGGTATAATTTTTCCAAGGGCTTCTTGCATGGAGCCATAAGTTGGCTTGTATTGTAGCATTTTGTATCCTCCCTTTCTGTTTGTAGCAGGTTATTTTTGGTGTTTCTGTAAAAACCACTATGGTCTTTATTTAAATTAAACAAAAGGGGGAATTGTTAAGGTCTGTAAATAAGTCAAAAATAACACCTGGTATTTTGCCAGAGGAATGTTAGAGTTCGTAAACAAGTCTGGATGGTGCCTGGCAAAATGTCAGAGGGAGTGGTTTGAGAAGTAACAAAAGTGAGCCATTAAGTGTGGAGATTCCTTATTGGTTGATTGATGTATCTAGTTTATGCTAATTAAGATAAGCTGTGCAAAATGTATAAATAGCTCTGTTGCCCTACAATAAATGGCTCCCATTCCTGCTGTATCAACGTGCACAAGTTATTCGTCACCCCCCGGCTATTTTGCTGCAGCCGGACTGCGGCATAAAATCAACATGCATAAATCAAAGGCATTCCTGTATATCAGTGACAAATCCTCTGTAATGGAAATGAGGACAACCACCCCATTCACAATATCAACCAAAAAATAAAATACTTGAGAATCAACCTAACAAAAGAGATGAAAGACTTATACAATGAAAACTAAAGAACCCTAAAGAGAGAAATAGAAGAAGACCTTAGAATATGAAAAGATATACCCTGTTCATGGATAGGCAGAATTAACATCATTAAAATGGCGATATTAACAAAAGTACTCTATAGATTTATTGCAATGCCAATCAAAATCCCAATGGCATTTCTTGTAGAATTAGATAAAGTAATCATGAAATTCATATGGAAAAAACAAAAGACCCAGAATAGCAAAAGCAACTCTAAGCAGGAAGTGTGAATCAGGCGGCATAGAGACACCAGATTTCAAACCATACTACATAGCAATAGTAACAAAAACAGCATGGTACTGGTAGCAAAACAGGCGGGTAGACCAATGGTACAGAATAGAGGACACAGAGACCAATCTACAAAATTACAACTACCTTATATTAGACAAAGGTGCTAAAAGCATGCAATGGAGAAAGTATAGCATCTTCAACAAATGGTGCTGGGAAAACTGGAAATCCATATGCAACAAAATGAAACTGAATCCCTTTCTCTCGCCATGCACAAAAGTTAACTCAAAATGGATCAAGGAGCTAGGGATCAAACCAGAAACTCTGCATCTGATAGAAGAAAAATTTGGCTCTAACCTCCATCTTGTGGGGTCTGGCTCCAAATTACTTAATAGGACACCTATAGCACAAGAGTTAAAATCAAGAATCAACAAATGGGACTTACTTAAACTAAAAAGTTTTTTCTCAGCAAGAGAAACAATAAGAGAGGTACAAAGGGAGCCTACATCCTGGGAACAAATTTTTACTCCTCACACTTCAGATAGAGCCCTAATATCCAGAGTATACAAAGAAATCAAAAAATTAAACAATAAGATAACAAATAACCCAATCAACAAATGGGCCAAGGACCTGAACAGACACTTCTCAGAGAAGGATATACAATTAATCAACAAATACATGAAAAAATGCTCACCATCTCTAGCAGTCAGAGAAATGCAAATTAAAACCACTCTAAGATACCATCTCACTCCAGTAAGAATGGCAGCCATTATGAAGTCAAACAACAAGTGATGGCGAGGATGTGGGGAAAAGGGTACACTTGTACATTGCTGGTGGGACTGCAAATTGATACAGCCAATTTGGAAAGCAGTATGGAGATTCCTGGGAAAGCTGCGAATGGAACCACCATTTGACACAGCTATTCCATTTCTTGGACTGTTCCCCAAAGACCTAAAAAGAGCATACTATAGGGATACAGCTACATCACTGTTCATAGCAGCACAATTCACAATAGCTAGATTGTGGAACCAACCTAGATGCCTCTCAATAGATGAATGGATAAAAAAAATGTGGCATTTGTACACAATGGAATATTACTCAGCACTAAAAAAATAACAAAATCATAGCATTTGCAGGGAAATGGATGGCATTAGAGCAGATTATGCTAAGTGAAGTTAGCCAATCCCTAAAAAACAAATGCCAAATGTCTTCTTTGATATAAGGAGAGTGACTCAAAACATAGCAGAGAGGAAGAGCATGAGAAGAAGATTACCATTAAGCAGGGATGAGAGGTGGGAGGGAATGGGAGAGAGAAGGGGAATTGCATGGAAATAGAAGTAGACCCTCACTGTTATACAAAATTACATACAAGAGGATGTTAGGGGAAAGGGAAAAAAAGAGAGAAATGAATTACAGTAGATGGGGTAGAGAGAAGGGGATAGGAAAGGCAGCAGAATACTACAGACACTAGTATGTAAGTATGTATAAATGTGGATGTATAACCAACGTTATCCTGCAATCTGTTCATGTGGTAAAAATAAGAATTCATAACCCACTTGAATCACATGTATGAAACATGATATGTCAAGATCATTGTAATGTTTGAGCAACCAATAAAAAAAGAAAATCCATCAAAAAAAGGGACTGTGGGGCTGGGATTGTGGCTCATTGTTAGAGCTCTTGCCTAGCACATGTGAGGCACTGGTTTGATCCTCTGCACTGCATAAAAATCAATAAAATAAAGGTATTGTGTCAAAAAAGAGATAACATTAAAAGAGCAGAAATATAACTCTTAAGGTTTAGAGCCAAAATTTACAATACACATATCCAACCAAAGTCTTATATCCAGACTATATAATGAACTCCAAAAAGTCAATAAGAAATAGAAAACTGCTCTATTAAAAAGTGGCAAAGGACTTAAGTAGACACTTTACAAAGGAAATGAACAAGTGGATTATAAAAATAATTGAAATCTTATTTGTCACAAAGTTAACTCACAATGCTACACCACTATTCATCCAAAAGAATAAATATTTTTCAAAACAGATAATACCAAGTGTTGTTGTAGATAAAGGTGTGACTGTAATTCTCATATAATATAAATGAGAATATAAATTAGTATAAATAATTGGCAGTATTTATTACAATCAAGCATATACATACCCTATAATCTAGCAATATCACCTCTAGTTATATAGCCAACAGAAGTATTTGTCTATATTCACTAACAAGCATGCAAGGACTTTAAAGACAATTTTCATAATAGCTAAATACTGTACATTAGCCAAATTAGTTTGGACCAATATGTTATGAAATATTCATACATTAATAACAGTGATAGATATGCATGAACCAAAAAATGAAATGGATGAATGCTCCAAAAATTTTTGAGCAAAATAAGAATACAGAAAATATATAATCTCTTCTGTACAGAAATGAAAACAAGGAAGATTAATTGACAGTGGCAGAGGTCAGAATAGTACTTAGTCTACTGTGGGCATTATCTTCACTGGAATGGTGGGAAGGACTATTAGAAGCTGGAAGTTCCTGTTTCTTGATCTGATGCTTGTTATATAACTTGTTCATCATTAAGCAATCACTTATATATTTTCACTTGTGTAGTTTTGTATTTATTATAATACATTTGAATTAAAAATATAAAGTGAATGTCAGGAAACAATATGTACTGAGTGAAAAGATTCACAATGCATTGTTTGTTAAAAATTGTATACAATGAATAAAATATACTATCTTTGTAAGAAAGGGAAGAAGGATTTTGTATTTGCACTCTTATTTTTAATAAAGAAACATGGAAGGAAAGAAGGAGGTAAGAAAGAGGTAAGAAAGGGAGAGAAGGAAAGGAGTTAGTTTACTTGTAAACTTAAATTTATTTATTTTTTAAATAGTTTTTGAATTGTTGATGGAAATTTATTTTATTTATTAATTTATTTATATGTGGTTCTGAGAATTAAACCCATTGCCTCACATATGAGGCAAGTGCTCTACCATTGAGCTACAACCTCAGCCTAAACTGAATTTAGATGACAATTTTCAGCTGTCACAATTAACACCAGTTTAGGGGTGCTCCTACATTATTTTCTGGGTTAAAATTATATATCTAAATTCATCATGGTTCTTCTCTTGCTAATAATCCTTTTGCCTTATAATGTCACAAAGTGAAAATTTCAAAAAAAATTCTTTCTTGTTTCCCCGCCCCAAACAAAAAAGCAAAAAATACTATGCAGTAGATTATTATCTCATATTGTAGACACACTAAACATTCTATGGAGTAAAAAGACATTCCTGTGTTATAAAATGTTATTTGAGCTCTGTCTTTTTTAAGGAAAACTTGGAGATAAGGAAAGCTGTCTTCTATTCACTGCATCCTCATTTTCTCAAAGGCCAATTCAAATGGCATAAACAAAAGGAGAGAAAGCAAACCATTCTGCTGCAAATCTTTATGAACTGTGTCAAACTGCATAATGGGCAATTTTCTTGACCAGAAGGACATAATTTTGCAGTCCTTTTCAGAACAGATTTTTTTTCTCTCTTAGTAGTTGTTAGCATAGTTCTTCACTGTGCAATGCTTAAAGGTAAATGCAGTGACATTATTTTATATTCTTCATCAGTTTATTTCCCTTGGAAGAACTCAGAATCTACTATGGTTTATTATCTTTTACAGAGATTCAAACTTTTGGATTCAACTTATTCAATAGATACCAAAATAAATCAGGTACTAAATGTTATCTCTCTTATCTATCTATCTATTGGATCATCATATTAGTAACTATTTTAAAAGATAATTAACATGCATTCATAATGATGCTGGTGAAAATAATCATCTTTTTATTTTACAATAATAACATTTTTTTTACTCTTAACAAAGTTTTAACAAAGTTTTATTTAAGCACATCGCTATCAAAGGGCTAGTACATGTCACATCTTTCAATAGAAGAGTAACTATAGATACCTCACTTGTGTACTAGGAGACAGATGGTCACTTTGATACTGTTGTACTACAGATCTTCACAATAATTAATGCATAGAGTCCCTCCTCTCTGGAAATGCTTTCTTCACTTGGATGCCAAGAGTCATGATCTTTGTTTTTCTTCTCTACCACTGGCCTCGTCTCATTTGCCTTTCAAATTTTCTTTTATAGCTTCTAAATTTTCTCTGTCTGCCCTAGGTGATCTCATCCACTCTCATGATTTTACATACTACTTAAATACTCCTAAATTCCAAAGATATATCTAAAATTAGTACTCCCTTCTGACTGCTAGACTCTGACATCATTGATATATTTAAGTAGATAAATAACGGAAACTTACAACAAATTGATCCACTTTTTATATCTCAATTTCCACCATCTTGGTTCAAACTGTCACTGTCTTTCGAATGCTTTTTGGCATTGGCTTCACAACTGGTTTCTTCATTATGCTATGTCAAACTTCATCTCTTACTACATTTGGTCACTCTAAGACTGCTATACTTTTCTCCTTATTTTCTTTGAAAACACCTTATTTATTCTTTCTTCTGTTCTCTAGTCATTAGTCTACCCACTCTTTCATAGCTCCTGGTACTCTCACTCTATTTTTTCAAGCTTTACTCTATTTTAATTGACAAGGCATTATACCTAAGCTAACACTCCTAATTTCCCTGTTTCACTTTTGATATTCTACAATATTTACTTACTGTGCTAATTGTTTATTTCTATAGAATGTATACAACCTCCGCAGGGACAGGAATTTTTGTCTGTTTTTACCATCTTGTTCCCAGAATATGTTTGACACACAGTATTTAAATAAATAATTGTTTAATTGTTGATTGAAGAAAATATTTTTTTTCTGCTGAGATTGAAGCCAAAGTAAGTCACACAATATTGAAGTGAAGTTATTTACTTATAAAGATTCTTATTTAATTTTTAGCTACTATTTTTTTGTCATAAGAAGAATATTGTGTGGTACAGTGGCATGATAAGATAATAAGTAAGAGACAACCATTTTATTTTAGTTCTAAACAGAGTGTTTAGAATTTTAAATTTTCTTTATTTAAATGTGAATCTAAAGCTTTACTTTGGAACTCCATTAATATGTACAATTTTTATTTCAGTATTTTGAGACTAAATTCAGGGCCTCACACATGCTAGGGAAGTACTCTACCACCGAGCCACAGTCTGAATATGTTCAATCTGTATAATATTATGACAGTTATGAAAATAAATTTACAAATAAAGAAAAAAAGAAAACACACACATATCTTTCATAGTACTTTTGTCACAAAACAACTGGTATTCACTCATTCTGTGTCTGTATATACACAATATATATTTTACATCTTCATAACAAATTCACTTTATACAGGTGGAGAATCATAATTTGGATGCAATAAATTATATCTGTATCATAATCAATTCAAAATATATTAATTTAGTAAGAATATGTTTTTACCATTGTGCTGAAATATATCAAAGTTGTATTCTGATTATTTCTGCAAACATTTTAAATTTTAAACCATTGAATTGAACTCACAAACTGATCATATGTCCATTATGTTATCTTCTAGAAAATAAATTTCTAAAACTTTCAATTGACTCCAGGAAATTAATGAAAAAATCATATATGCAATGAAATTATCTGAACAGAATCTATTATTTGTCATGAGATGAAATTTATGAATAAGCTGCATCATTTATTTGTTTAGGATTATTTTGTTAATAAAACTAATTTATCTATTCATTCACTTTTACTTATTATATATGGACAAGTAAACAGCTCATAGAACATAAGTGAAATGATCTCAGTCAGTTATTAGATCCAAATGCACAGTAATACTTGACAGATGATAGGTAAACATAGCTTTAGAAGATTTATTTATGCACTGTATCCTTCATTTAGGATTACTGTGTATCATTGATGTTAGCACATTAAAAAAATCTTTGAAACTTCTCCAAAGAATCAAAGAGAACACTACCAAGTATTGTGAAAAATTCCCTTTATAAGCTATCTAGAGATTAACCAAAGATTTTCAGCTACCCAAGGAGCACTACTCAAGAAAATGAAACACAAAAAACTTAATAACCTACATAAGAACAAGGATTTCTGCTGTTATCTTAATATGTCCTAATCCATGGACAAACTACCAAACTCTACAATAGTCTTGAAGACCAACAGCCCATAATTGTTGTAAGAATAGCATTCTGCCAATCATTGAAAGAAACAGAAAAAGGAAGAAAACTTTAAAAGTCCTGGAACCAAAAAACATCATCACTTGAGTTAACCAGTGTTTCCTTGGAAAACTTCACTTTGCAAGGCTATTTTAGTTGACCTTGCTCTGAGCTCACCAGTGCAAATACCATTTACTCTATGAGCATATATCAAAACAATTTAAGGATTTTTTTTAAATGTGGGTAAATTTGCAAGAATCAGTAGGTTACAAGGCTTAAAGAGGAAAAGGGAGCTTTGAAAAGCTTTAACATTATCCTATCCGGAAGGCCACACACTTATGGAGGACTATAAAATATTGAGGACTGTGAGTATACTCTAGAAAGACAGAGAAGTCCCTAAACTTTCACGTATGAGAAACTTGAGATGGCACAAAAAGGAAGCAAAGGCTAAGGCAGAATTGAAAACTGCCTGGCTGAGTCTTAAGGGCATGCTCCAACAGGTACAAACAAGCTCCTTGGAAAAGTTGAAAGCACTTATTGGTTCTAGGCATTTAAGGACTCTATTCAATCATTAGATCACCATTAAGCTAACTGAATAGAGGAAATTTCTTTCTTTCCTTCTTCCTTCATTGTTTCATTCTTTGTTCTTTTTTTGGGGGGAGGGAGTACAAGGGATTAAACTCAGGGGCATTTGACCATTGTGCCACATTGCCAGCCCTACTTTGTATTTGTTTTTTTTTTTTGTTTTTGCTTTTTTTTTTTTTTTGTGTGTGTGTGTGTGTGTGTGTTTTCCTAGAGGCAGAGTCTCACTGAGTTGCTTAGATCCTCACTTTTGCTGAGGCTGGCTTTGAACTCAAAATCCTCTTGAGCTTCTGGGATTATAGGCATTTAACACCAAGTCCAGGATTGAACCCAGGAGAATTTAACCACTGAGTGTCATCCCCAGCTCCCCACCTCCCTTTTTAAATTTTTAAATTTTTGACACAGGGTCAAATTCTTGCTAAGTTGCTTAGGATCTCACTAAATTTCTGGGGCTGGATTTGAACTTGCAATCCTCTTGCCTCAGTCTCCTGAGCTGCTGGGATTACAGTGTGTGCCACTGTGCCAGGCACAGAGACAATTCAGTAAAATATATTACCTAAATATTACTCAGAGGAAAAATGGAGCACCTTAATGCAGAAAAAGCACTTTACAAAACCTAACACTCTTTCATAAAACAAAAAAAAAATCCATTAAACTAGGAGTAAAAGGGAACTTAACCAACCTGCTGAAGGGCATTTATGGAAAACTAACAGATAACATTATCTTAAATGGTGAAAAGTTGAAAAATTTCCTTCATGACTGTAACAAGACAAAGATGCCTAGACACTATTGCCCCTTTTATTCCGTGTTTTAGGTATTATAAAGTTCTAGAAATTTGTACTTAATTAAAATGCATATTTTTATCTTATTTTATTGAGCACATGCATAGTAGTCATCACATTTAACAATAAGACTATTTAAAGATAATTTTTATACATCTCCTTAAACTTGTTCATGTTCCCCTTTCCTCCTTGAAAGTATTTTATCAATATTATTTACATTAGAATACCCAGAATACGTATGCTAAACATATGATATTGTTCAATCTATACTGAGAATTGCCTTTCCAGAGAGATTAATGTTGCTTACTCTGGTTATAATTTTGTTGTAAGTGCATGAAAAGAAGGAGAATAATCTTCACAGGGGTATCATCTCTGACTATTTAAATACTGACTTATTAGTGTTAAATTTTTAAAAATGGCAATTGCTCTTCTAGTCTTAAGTAGAAAATAAATAATTAATAAAGTTTCTCTGATTCTTAGAGTAATATATGTGTTTGTGTGTGTATACATATACTTTATTTGCTCCCAACCATGCCTCTTACAATCTGTGTGGAAGAGATATGAGTTTTTTATGAATTTATTTCATTCTATAATTTTCATTTCTAAATAGGAGTGCCCATACATAATAAAGCCTTTAGCAATAGAAGATATGCATATCCATATTTTTCAATCCTATAATAACATAGAAATGTGCACATTTTCATCTTTCTTTAAAATTTAATGAAATGTATCCACAAAAATCTCAAATATGTCTTCTTTTCTCTGAACAATTTTTTTTAGTTCATTTACTTTGGCAATTATATTAACATTTAATAAAATACATATTATGAAAAAGTACTCAAAGTGGCAATTTTCAAAATGATTGTGTCTATAATGTGGAACAAATATTAAAGGTATGAAAATGTATTCTAATGAATACTTCAAGATGTATGGTAAAATGTAAGTCATTTTGTGGTTTCCTTTACACATAAATTTAATTCTGATCCCAGTGAATGTCTACTTTGGAGTATTTTGCTAATTTACATTATTACTTTACAGGTCTGTCAATTTCACATGAAATAAAAAGTTTTATTAGAAAATATGATGTCACATAACTCTTCAAGAAAATTATTTTATGTACCACAATCCACAGAACACCTCAGCAACATTAATTTACTGAAAGAAGTGTGATTCATTTGAATAACTTGAAACATAGAATAATTTGAAACATAAATAAAACTCTTTCACTTCTGGTCTGGTAAAAGTCTTATGAATTCATTATGTTATTTAAATTTTTATTTTATTTCCTAAATTAAAGTATAATTGTGTAAAATTTACTTAGCCTTATTATTTTGTATTGTTTAAGATAATATCAAGGTCTGTGGACCATCTTATGGAGTCTGTGAACTCTTAATAATGACTACTGAGGAATTCTAAAATTTTATATATTTTATTTGATGACAGACCTATTAGGAAGTAGAAAATGCTAAGAAGCCCAATTATTTCACCTGATAAGAATTATGTCTTCTTAGATTCAATAAATAATAGATCACTTATCAAATTCCTGTAAATTTCTGTTACTTATAATTAGGGAGAAAAATCTACTCTGTGTACTAATTCAAATACTAGTCTCATCCAAGTCACCCTAACATGCAAAGAATAATGTTTAACCAAACATTTAGCACACTGTAGCCAGTCAAGGTGATACATACAATTATCTATCACACACTACAAAGAAAATATTTATAGAATTATACAAAAGGAAATGAGAAAAGAATCAAAATGTGTCCTTACCCACCACCTCCAAAAATCAACTAAGCACCAAGAAATGCAGTAATGGAGAAAAAGGACAACAGATCTGTGAAATAAAATGAAACAAATAGCAGAATTGCAAAAGTAAGTTTTTTCCTATCATTTTTTTTTTGCTTAACTACCTTAATTGTAAATGGATTAAGCTTTCCAGTCAAAATACAAGGATTTTCAATCTGCAGAACTTTACTTTAGATCTAAGCTAAAAGTGAAAGGATGGAAAAAGATATTCTATGTACATAATGAGTATCTTTTTTTCAAAAAGAGAAGATATGGCTACATTAATATCAAAAAATACTGTATAAAAATGTAGTATAAGAGATAAAGAAGGTCATTATATAATATTCTCATTGTCATGAAGAAGATAACCTGAGGAGAGCTCATGAGAATGCAAATTAAATTCAACTGCCCAGACTACATGTAAACTTCCCATGGAGAATACACACTAAATTGTTATGGTAGTTTTGCATGATATAAGTTAAATAGCTACTTAGGCACATTAGAGTGAAAATGTAACATACTGAGGACAAATATGCAATGGAGCCAACCTCCTTTCAAGGAAGAGCAGTTAGATTGTTAGCAGATGTCCAAGCTAAAAAATTAAGTGAAGCTTTATAACACTTGCAGTGAAAACTTACATCATTGGACTCTATATCAAATGAAATATTCTTCTAAAGTGATGGAAAAATAGATATTTAAGATGGACAAAAAGGGGGGAATTTATTAATGAATTATTTACCCTACAGAAAATGCTTACAGTAGGTTTTAGGAAGAAATGTGACTCCACAGAGCAGCTTGGAGATGCTGATAGCACTGAAAAGCAATAAAAAAGAATAAATATTCTATTCAGAATAAATGAATATTGACTGCTTAAAGGTATTATTATTATTACTTAAGAATTTTGTCTGGGAGAGAAGGAGCATTGGGGATTGAACTCAGGGGAACTCAACCATTGAGCCATATCCCCAGCCCTATTTTGTATTTTATTTAGAGATAGGGTCTCACAGAACTGATCAGTGCCTTGCTGTTGCTGATTCTGGCTTTGAACTTGTGATTCTCCTGCCTCAGCTTCTGGAGCCGCTGGGATTACGGGCATGTGTCACTGCCCCTTTCAAGAATTTTTATATATATGTAAACAAATTAATGAACTCTACAGCATTGATGTATAAGTCAGAAGGGGGATATACTTAAATAAGTTTTATAATGCATTTCTATCATTTAAGAATAAGAAGGATGGAACTAGAGACAATCATGTTAAGCAAAACAAGTCCAACTCAGAAGGTTATGGGTCCCGTGTTTTCTCTCATATGAAGAAGCTAGAGAGGAAAAAAGTAAATGAAGATGGGGGTGGATTTCTTCAAATTCAAAGGGAGATCAGTTGAGAAAAAAAGACCAAGAGGTAAGAAACACAGAGGTAGGAGGGAAATACTGGGGAATGACAATTGGCCAAATTGTATTTTTAGATTGTGTGCATGTATGAATATATAACAACAAATCCCATCAATCTGTACAACTATAATGTGCCAATAAAATATGAGGAAATAGAAAAAAGAAGAAAGATGTGTAGAGAATGATTGACTTTGTGAGTCCAGTCTAAAATTATTAGGGTAGAACCTGAAAGAGCAATCAAAGAGTGCATAGCTTTCTAAATAATAGATACAACCATGATGATTTAAAAATTAAGAAAAAAGGAAGAAAAAAAATAATTGTAAGCCACATAGGAAAAAAAGGAGTGTAAATGGAGTGTAAATCTCATCAATTCAATATTTAAAATAGTTGTGATTATGGTAAACATAAATGCAGTAATCTTTTCAGTTAAAAGACACAAGTAATCCAACAAGATAGAAACAAAAACCTAGATGTATCCTCTTTGGAATTTTTAATCTAAAGGATAGACACAAAAGCTAATCAAAAGAAAGTTGTAAAGACAGTGACATCAAAAATGTAGATTTTGAGATAAAAATAATTAGTACAGATAAAAATAAATGTTATGAGGTGTTTGATGTACTGATGAAGTAAAGCAAAACATAATTTTATGCAACTATATGTTAGCCTGAATTTACATACTAAACATTGATTATCTATGGGGGGATATTGTTAAGTTTGCTCTCAGAGTAGAAGGTTCTAGCACATATTATGTAGTAAGGTATGAGTAGCAAAATAATGTCAAAATCAAGATACTGCAAAACCAGGTAACCTGAACATCAAATTTGACCTAATAACATTTATGATTGTATTCTAAATCCATAGAATACCTATTTTTAAAATTCATTATGATGTTTTAGGTTCATTATAGTATACACAACAGTTGTATTTATTATTCTTTATTTGCACATGCACATAACATAATTTGATCAATCTAATTCTTTAATACCTTTCCTTTCCCTCTCTTCCTCTCTCCACATGATCCACTTGCTGTACTATACAGATCAATTATTATTATTATTATTCATTATTTTCATATAAAAATGAGATCCATTGCAGTATGTCCATGCATGGACATAGCATGATCTTGTAGATTTTTAGTCCCAGGATTTCCAGTGCCCTCCCCTCCTCTCTTACTCTTGAGGCTCTTTCTTCACTCTATTGGTCTTCCTCAAATACCTAATCTTTTCACTCACACATTGTACATTTAAATGAAATGACTGGAACTTCAAAAAAAAGTCTTAACAGATTACAAAGAATAAAATAAAAACATTTTGTGAGTACAGAGTGAAGTAAAGCTAAATATTAAAAGCAAAAGATTTTTTATGTTTTATAAAGAAAATGCTTTTAAGTATGGTATGTTCCTAAGGCAGAGATCACAATGAAACTTAAAAAATTTTACATATACTGTATTAGAATATGATATATCAAAACTTGAGATGCATGGAAACTGTGTTTTAGAGGGAGCCTGAAGCTTTAAAACATGTATTATCAGAAAATAGAAAAAGCTAAAATTCAGTTAACATTTGTTTCAAAATGTTAAAGGAAAGATAAGCAAATTTAACAAGAATAATATAAAAATAATATGAATTTAATAATATAAAAGAAAATAATACAGATAATTAATCAAGTGTTTATTTATCAAAAAATACATTTAATTGCTTGAACAAGTAAAATCAATGAGAAAGAAACAATAAAAAAATCATAATGAGATAAAAAGATAGAAATGAAACTGATATCTGAAGAGATGAAACTGGATAATATGCATAAATTCAATCAGCAAATTTGAAATTTTAGATGAAATGGACATGTCTATATAAACAAGGAGAGAAAAAAAAGATAATATGAATAATACAAAGAAAGTGGAAAAATGGATATATTACTGAAATTGAAACATTTTTAAAAACCTTCCAACAAGGAAATCAGGTATAGATACTGTCTTCAGTGACCCATTTAAATATATAAGGAAGTAAGTAATGCCAAACCCAGAAGCTCTTTCAGGGAGAGAGCACTGCCCACATCCATTTATGGGACCACGATAATAACACTGACAAAATAAACCAAAAGAAAGATCTGAAAGAAACATCAAATAAGGGGACATGGGTAGATAGTAAAGGCAAATCTGAGTCTTGAGTATAAACCCAAAAATTCCAAACAAAATATTTTGAAACCAAATCTGGCAATGCATAAAAGATACAGACACACACACACACACACACACACACGAATAACATATCCGAATCTAATAGGATTTTTCCAGAAAAAAAAGTTTGCTTCAAAATTAAAAATTAAATCAAAGTGAAGAAGTAATAAAATAAAGATTAATATTAAATATTCCAAATATATATTAAGAGATGCAGGAAAAAATAATAAATTTTACTTCTAATCATAATTAAAGCATTAACTATTTAGGAATCAGAGAAAGGTGCTTCATCTGATTAAGGATGTCTGGAAATTGTCAATAGCAAATATTTTGCTTAAGGGAGATATCCAGAGACAAGTATATGCACCCCTTACTCTTCATCAAACTGCAGATTCCAATCGATGCAATGAGGCAAGGAAAATAAATTAAAATATTAAAATTTTCAGAGAATAATTTCAAAATTAGTAGATGACATAATTTTTATGTAAAAATTTTTGAATGTATAGCTAAGTTGTTAAGGACAAATAAGTTTTCTTTTAGTATGTTTTCTGAATTTGCATTAAATACAATTATTTTGGTTTTGTGTGTAAAGATAAATTTTAATAAACACAGGTTCCACAAAAGTCCTACTGCTAAGTCAAACAAAATATTTAATACTCTACACAGAAACTCTGAAACACTTTCAAAGAAATATTTAAAAGCCTAAATAAATATGGTCAGATCCTTGCTCATGAATTAGAAGAGTCAGTGTTGCAAAACTGTTCACTTTCAACAAAGTTACCTGTAGATTCATTTTAGTAGTAAACAAAAATCTCCAGAGTGTGTGTGTGAGTGTGTGTGTGTGTATGTGCTTGTGTCTGTGTGTGTGCTATGTGTTTATGTGTGTGTGTATCTAAATTAGTAAGACGTTTTAAAAATTTTAGCATTGGCATGTTGAATAAGGCAGAAATATTTTTGAGAAGTGAATCATTAGATACCAAAAGTTTTTTTTTGTTTGTTTTTTTTTTTGTTTTGTTTTTTCCGATTTTAGAAAAATAGTTTTCAGTGGCTCTGGGTGAGGAACAGTGTGTAGATGCCGAGTGCTCGGTTACATCAGGCAGCAGCCCCTCGAGGTGGTCCGTGGGTCCCCCTGCTGGTGGAAAAGATCCTCCCGGTTCTCCTTCTCCCGCACCACAGAAGACTGCTTCACTGCTCCTGTGGCCACTTCCTCTCCATCGGCGTGGACCAGCACAGTGCGGAAACTTTCGCCCGAGCCCCAGCTGCTCTGGCTCTTCCACACCAGGGTGGCGGGGGGCTGTGGGCCACCCCGGCACCAGCTGCCCACACCGTGACTGTCTGGCCGGCCCGCAGGACGTACTTGGGTGTGAACTTACAGGCGATCTCATCGCCCTCCAGGACCTGCCTCTTAATCCTCCAGTTCCCCAGGGACTGATCCTTGTCTGAGTCCTTCTTGAGCCGCAGGAACCTGCCCTCCAGGTCAATCTCCTCCGTGCTGACGCTGCAGGTGGCAGAGGCCTGCTGGGCCAGGAGGAAGCTGCTGCTGCTGCTGCCCGAGCCAATGCTGCCCGAGCCAATGCCACTTGAGCCGCTGCCTGGGGGCTCCTCCGCCTCCAGACGCAGCCGCTTGCTTCGGCTTGAACGCCCAGCTCTGGACATGCTGCTGCTGCTGCTCCAGGTGGCCCGTGAGATGGTGACCCGTGAGGAGGGGCTGGGAGCCAGCTTCAGCCTCTCCTCCTCGCCCTCTCGGAGCTTGCGGTAGGCGCTGATCTCCATGTCCAAGGTCAACTGGACGTCCAGCAACTCCTGGTACTCGGCCAGCTGTTGCTGCATCACATCACGCATCTCCATCATCTCCTGCTCCTTGGCGTCCAGCGTCTTCCGGAACTTCTCCCGCTCCTCAGTCCTGGCCCCTTCCAGCTCTCGGATGCGGTCCTCAGCAGCACTGGCCTGCTTCTGGAGGCTGGAGATCTGGTAGCTGGGGGACTCGATCCGCATGCGGGCCTCCTTCAGCTCCTCACCGGCAGCATACCAAAAGTTTTTATGAACACTTTTTAAGCTACAGTAATCAAGGCAGCTTTTTATAATACAAAAATATTCACAGAAAATTAGAATTAATCCTGAAACATAGTCACATAGACATGGAAATTGTATTGGAAACAAACCTACTACCGATCAACTTTATATTACACCATGTGTGGAAGTTAAATATACAAATGCAATCGGATGAAATCTGACTACTATTATATATCATACAAAAAAGAGATCAATGCAGAAAATAAATAAATATTTTTGAAGTTTGTAGAGGAGACTCTCTTTTTTTTTTAAATATTTATTTATTTTTAGTTCTTGGCGGACACAACACCTTTGTTTGTTTGTGGTGCTGAGGATCGAACCCGGGCCGCACGCATGCCAGGCGAGCGCGCTACCGCTTGAGCCACATCCCCAGCCAAACAGAGGAGACTCTCTTAATGTTTTTGTCATCTGTGTACCTCACTTTCTTAGAGTGTTCTATTTTAAAATCAAGAAGATGATTTCCATAAATTAGATTACATTAAAATTAAAAGTATTCACTAAAATAAACTCCTTTTTAAAATTGATTCTTAAGACATTTTACTTAAAACCATTTTTTGTATTAGGTACTTTACACAAAGTTTTTTCATGGTATATGTACTCTGATTCCACATAAAAAACAATCCATTAAACAGGGAATACAGGGAATATGTTTCACAAATTTGTCATTTTATTTACTCTCTCTCTCTCTCTCTCTCTCTCTCTCTTTCTTCTTCTTCTTCTTTTTCTTCTTCTTCTTCTTCTTCTTCTTCTTCTTCTTCTTCTTCTTCTTCTTCTTCTTCTGCTTCTTCTTCTTCTTCTTCTTCGTGAACATACCTGAAGGAGTAATAAATAAATTTTTAATGTAACATATTGAGTGAAAACGTGGAATTAAAGTAAATTTTTCTTTCTTTCTTTCTTTTTTCTTTCTTTCTTTCTTTCTTTCTGTATTTCTTTCTTTCTTTTTTAGTAAATGCTCACTCTGAAAATAATATCATTGTTTTAATGGAGAGATTTTCAAATTGTTTTCTGAAAAGTAAATATTTTAATCTTTGTGGTAGGCATGGTGGGTAGATTTATCTCACATTATTTGATTCTACCATTGTAGAATTCAATAAACCATAGACAGTATGTAAATAAATCTAGTTATCAATTAATTTTTCTTGGGTCAGGTCTTTAGTGTTGTATTGACAAAGTCCACACTGAACCTCAGGTTGTCAAGGACAAATAAGTTTTCTTTTAGTATGTTTTCTGAATTTGCATTAAATACAATTATTTTGGTTTTGTGTGTAAAGATAAATTTTAATAAACACAGGTTCCACAAAAGTCCTACTGCTAAGTCAAACAAAATATTTAATACTCTACACAGAAACTCTGAAACACTTTCAAAGAAATATTTAAAAGCCTAAATAAATATGGTCAGATCCTTGCTCATGAATTAGAAGAGTCAGTGTTGCAAAACTGTTCACTTTCAACAAAGTTACCTGTAGATTCATTTTAGTAGTAAACAAAAATCTCCAGAGTGTGTGTGTGAGTGTGTGTGTGTGTATGTGCTTGTGTCTGTGTGTGTGCTATGTGTTTATGTGTGTGTGTATCTAAATTAGTAAGACGTTTTAAAAATTTTAGCATTGGCATGTTGAATAAGGCAGAAATATTTTTGAGAAGTGAATCATTAGATACCAAAAGTTTTTTTTTGTTTGTTTGTTTTTTTTTTTGTTTTTTCCGATTTTAGAAAAATAGTTTTCAGTGGCTCTGGGTGAGGAACAGTGTGTAGATGCCGAGTGCTCGGTTACATCAGGCAGCAGCCCCTCGAGGTGGTCCGTGGGTCCCCCTGCTGGTGGAAAAGATCCTCCCGGTTCTCCTTCTCCCGCACCACAGAAGACTGCTTCACTGCTCCTGTGGCCACTTCCTCTCCATCGGCGTGGACCAGCACAGTGCGGAAACTTTCGCCCGAGCCCCAGCTGCTCTGGCTCTTCCACACCAGGGTGGCGGGGGGCTGTGGGCCACCCCGGCACCAGCTGCCCACACCGTGACTGTCTGGCCGGCCCGCAGGACGTACTTGGGTGTGAACTTACAGGCGATCTCATCGCCCTCCAGGACCTGCCTCTTAATCCTCCAGTTCCCCAGGGACTGATCCTTGTCTGAGTCCTTCTTGAGCCGCAGGAACCTGCCCTCCAGGTCAATCTCCTCCGTGCTGACGCTGCAGGTGGCAGAGGCCTGCTGGGCCAGGAGGAAGCTGCTGCTGCTGCTGCCCGAGCCAATGCTGCCCGAGCCAATGCCACTTGAGCCGCTGCCTGGGGGCTCCTCCGCCTCCAGACGCAGCCGCTTGCTTCGGCTTGAACGCCCAGCTCTGGACATGCTGCTGCTGCTGCTCCAGGTGGCCCGTGAGATGGTGACCCGTGAGGAGGGGCTGGGAGCCAGCTTCAGCCTCTCCTCCTCGCCCTCTCGGAGCTTGCGGTAGGCGCTGATCTCCATGTCCAAGGTCAACTGGACGTCCAGCAACTCCTGGTACTCGGCCAGCTGTTGCTGCATCACATCACGCATCTCCATCATCTCCTGCTCCTTGGCGTCCAGCGTCTTCCGGAACTTCTCCCGCTCCTCAGTCCTGGCCCCTTCCAGCTCTCGGATGCGGTCCTCAGCAGCACTGGCCTGCTTCTGGAGGCTGGAGATCTGGTAGCTGGGGGACTCGATCCGCATGCGGGCCTCCTTCAGCTCCTCACCGGCAGCATACCAAAAGTTTTTATGAACACTTTTTAAGCTACAGTAATCAAGGCAGCTTTTTATAATACAAAAATATTCACAGAAAATTAGAATTAATCCTGAAACATAGTCACATAGACATGGAAATTGTATTGGAAACAAACCTACTACCGATCAACTTTATATTACACCATGTGTGGAAGTTAAATATACAAATGCAATCGGATGAAATCTGACTACTATTATATATCATACAAAAAAGAGATCAATGCAGAAAATAAATAAATATTTTTGAAGTTTGTAGAGGAGACTCTCTTTTTTTTTTAAATATTTATTTATTTTTAGTTCTTGGCGGACACAACACCTTTGTTTGTTTGTGGTGCTGAGGATCGAACCCGGGCCGCACGCATGCCAGGCGAGCGCGCTACCGCTTGAGCCACATCCCCAGCCAAACAGAGGAGACTCTCTTAATGTTTTTGTCATCTGTGTACCTCACTTTCTTAGAGTGTTCTATTTTAAAATCAAGAAGATGATTTCCATAAATTAGATTACATTAAAATTAAAAGTATTCACTAAAATAAACTCCTTTTTAAAATTGATTCTTAAGACATTTTACTTAAAACCATTTTTTGTATTAGGTACTTTACACAAAGTTTTTTCATGGTATATGTACTCTGATTCCACATAAAAAACAATCCATTAAACAGGGAATACAGGGAATATGTTTCACAAATTTGTCATTTTATTTACTCTCTCTCTCTCTCTCTCTCTCTCTCTCTCTTTCTTCTTCTTCTTCTTTTTCTTCTTCTTCTTCTTCTTCTTCTTCTTCTTCTTCTTCTTCTTCTTCTTCTTCTTCTGCTTCTTCTTCTTCTTCTTCTTCGTGAACATACCTGAAGGAGTAATAAATAAATTTTTAATGTAACATATTGAGTGAAAACGTGGAATTAAAGTAAATTTTTCTTTCTTTCTTTCTTTTTTCTTTCTTTCTTTCTTTCTTTCTGTATTTCTTTCTTTCTTTTTTAGTAAATGCTCACTCTGAAAATAATATCATTGTTTTAATGGAGAGATTTTCAAATTGTTTTCTGAAAAGTAAATATTTTAATCTTTGTGGTAGGCATGGTGGGTAGATTTATCTCACATTATTTGATTCTACCATTGTAGAATTCAATAAACCATAGACAGTATGTAAATAAATCTAGTTATCAATTAATTTTTCTTGGGTCAGGTCTTTAGTGTTGTATTGACAAAGTCCACACTGAACCTCAGGTTGTCAAGGACAAATAAGTTTTCTTTTAGTATGTTTTCTGAATTTGCATTAAATACAATTATTTTGGTTTTGTGTGTAAAGATAAATTTTAATAAACACAGGTTCCACAAAAGTCCTACTGCTAAGTCAAACAAAATATTTAATACTCTACACAGAAACTCTGAAACACTTTCAAAGAAATATTTAAAAGCCTAAATAAATATGGTCAGATCCTTGCTCATGAATTAGAAGAGTCAGTGTTGCAAAACTGTTCACTTTCAACAAAGTTACCTGTAGATTCATTTTAGTAGTAAACAAAAATCTCCAGAGTGTGTGTGTGAGTGTGTGTGTGTGTATGTGCTTGTGTCTGTGTGTGTGCTATGTGTTTATGTGTGTGTGTATCTAAATTAGTAAGACGTTTTAAAAATTTTAGCATTGGCATGTTGAATAAGGCAGAAATATTTTTGAGAAGTGAATCATTAGATACCAAAAGTTTTTTTTTGTTTGTTTGTTTTTTTTTTTGTTTTTTCCGATTTTAGAAAAATAGTTTTCAGTGGCTCTGGGTGAGGAACAGTGTGTAGATGCCGAGTGCTCGGTTACATCAGGCAGCAGCCCCTCGAGGTGGTCCGTGGGTCCCCCTGCTGGTGGAAAAGATCCTCCCGGTTCTCCTTCTCCCGCACCACAGAAGACTGCTTCACTGCTCCTGTGGCCACTTCCTCTCCATCGGCGTGGACCAGCACAGTGCGGAAACTTTCGCCCGAGCCCCAGCTGCTCTGGCTCTTCCACACCAGGGTGGCGGGGGGCTGTGGGCCACCCCGGCACCAGCTGCCCACACCGTGACTGTCTGGCCGGCCCGCAGGACGTACTTGGGTGTGAACTTACAGGCGATCTCATCGCCCTCCAGGACCTGCCTCTTAATCCTCCAGTTCCCCAGGGACTGATCCTTGTCTGAGTCCTTCTTGAGCCGCAGGAACCTGCCCTCCAGGTCAATCTCCTCCGTGCTGACGCTGCAGGTGGCAGAGGCCTGCTGGGCCAGGAGGAAGCTGCTGCTGCTGCTGCCCGAGCCAATGCTGCCCGAGCCAATGCCACTTGAGCCGCTGCCTGGGGGCTCCTCCGCCTCCAGACGCAGCCGCTTGCTTCGGCTTGAACGCCCAGCTCTGGACATGCTGCTGCTGCTGCTCCAGGTGGCCCGTGAGATGGTGACCCGTGAGGAGGGGCTGGGAGCCAGCTTCAGCCTCTCCTCCTCGCCCTCTCGGAGCTTGCGGTAGGCGCTGATCTCCATGTCCAAGGTCAACTGGACGTCCAGCAACTCCTGGTACTCGGCCAGCTGTTGCTGCATCACATCACGCATCTCCATCATCTCCTGCTCCTTGGCGTCCAGCGTCTTCCGGAACTTCTCCCGCTCCTCAGTCCTGGCCCCTTCCAGCTCTCGGATGCGGTCCTCAGCAGCACTGGCCTGCTTCTGGAGGCTGGAGATCTGGTAGCTGGGGGACTCGATCCGCATGCGGGCCTCCTTCAGCTCCTCACCGGCAGCATACCAAAAGTTTTTATGAACACTTTTTAAGCTACAGTAATCAAGGCAGCTTTTTATAATACAAAAATATTCACAGAAAATTAGAATTAATCCTGAAACATAGTCACATAGACATGGAAATTGTATTGGAAACAAACCTACTACCGATCAACTTTATATTACACCATGTGTGGAAGTTAAATATACAAATGCAATCGGATGAAATCTGACTACTATTATATATCATACAAAAAAGAGATCAATGCAGAAAATAAATAAATATTTTTGAAGTTTGTAGAGGAGACTCTCTTTTTTTTTTAAATATTTATTTATTTTTAGTTCTTGGCGGACACAACACCTTTGTTTGTTTGTGGTGCTGAGGATCGAACCCGGGCCGCACGCATGCCAGGCGAGCGCGCTACCGCTTGAGCCACATCCCCAGCCAAACAGAGGAGACTCTCTTAATGTTTTTGTCATCTGTGTACCTCACTTTCTTAGAGTGTTCTATTTTCAAATCAAGAAGATGATTTCCATAAATTAGATTACATTAAAATTAAAAGTATTCACTAAAATAAACTCCTTTTTAAAATTGATTCTTAAGACATTTTACTTAAAACCATTTTTTGTATTAGGTACTTTACACAAAGTTTTTTCATGGTATATGTACTCTGATTCCACATAAAAAACAATCCATTAAACAGGGAATACAGGGAATATGTTTCACAAATTTGTCATTTTATTTACTCTCTCTCTCTCTCTCTCTCTCTCTCTTTCTTCTTCTTCTTCTTTTTCTTCTTCTTCTTCTTCTTCTTCTTCTTCTTCTTCTTCTTCTTCTTCTTCTTCTTCTGCTTCTGCTTCTTCTTCTGCTTCTTCTTCTTCTTCTTCTTCGTGAACATACCTGAAGGAGTAATAAATAAAATTTTAATGTAACATATTGAGTGAAAACGTGGAATTAAAGTAAATTTTTCTTTCTTTCTTTCTTTTTTCTTTCTTTCTTTCTTTCTTTCTTTCTGTATTTCTTTCTTTCTTTTTTAGTAAATGCTCACTCTGAAAATAATATCATTGTTTTAATGGAGAGATTTTCAAATTGTTTTCTGAAAAGTAAATATTTTAATCTTTGTGGTAGGCATGGTGGGTAGATTTATCTCACATTATTTGATTCTACCATTGTAGAATTCAATAAACCATAGACAGTATGTAAATAAATCTAGTTATCAATTAATTTTTCTTGGGTCAGGTCTTTAGTGTTGTATTGACAAAGTCCACACTGAACCTCAGGTTGTCAAGGACAAATAAGTTTTCTTTTAGTATGTTTTCTGAATTTGCATTAAATACAATTATTTTGGTTTTGTGTGTAAAGATAAATTTTAATAAACACAGGTTCCACAAAAGTCCTACTGCTAAGTCAAACAAAATATTTAATACTCTACACAGAAACTCTGAAACACTTTCAAAGAAATATTTAAAAGCCTAAATAAATATGGTCAGATCCTTGCTCATGAATTAGAAGAGTCAGTGTTGCAAAACTGTTCACTTTCAACAAAGTTACCTGTAGATTCATTTTAGTAGTAAACAAAAATCTCCAGAGTGTGTGTGTGAGTGTGTGTGTGTGTATGTGCTTGTGTCTGTGTGTGTGCTATGTGTTTATGTGTGTGTGTATCTAAATTAGTAAGACGTTTTAAAAATTTTAGCATTGGCATGTTGAATAAGGCAGAAATATTTTTGAGAAGTGAATCATTAGATACCAAAAGTTTTTTTTTTGTTGTTTTGTTTTTTTTTTTTGTTTTTTCCGATTTTAGAAAAATAGTTTTCAGTGGCTCTGGGTGAGGAACAGTGTGTAGATGCCGAGTGCTCGGTTACATCAGGCAGCAGCCCCTCGAGGTGGTCCGTGGGTCCCCCTGCTGGTGGAAAAGATCCTCCCGGTTCTCCTTCTCCCGCACCACAGAAGACTGCTTCACTGCTCCTGTGGCCACTTCCTCTCCATCGGCGTGGACCAGCACAGTGCGGAAACTTTCGCCCGAGCCCCAGCTGCTCTGGCTCTTCCACACCAGGGTGGCGGGGGGCTGTGGGCCACCCCGGCACCAGCTGCCCACACCGTGACTGTCTGGCCGGCCCGCAGGACGTACTTGGGTGTGAACTTACAGGCGATCTCATCGCCCTCCAGGACCTGCCTCTTAATCCTCCAGTTCCCCAGGGACTGATCCTTGTCTGAGTCCTTCTTGAGCCGCAGGAACCTGCCCTCCAGGTCAATCTCCTCCGTGCTGACGCTGCAGGTGGCAGAGGCCTGCTGGGCCAGGAGGAAGCTGCTGCTGCTGCTGCCCGAGCCAATGCTGCCCGAGCCAATGCCACTTGAGCCGCTGCCTGGGGGCTCCTCCGCCTCCAGACGCAGCCGCTTGCTTCGGCTTGAACGCCCAGCTCTGGACATGCTGCTGCTGCTGCTCCAGGTGGCCCGTGAGATGGTGACCCGTGAGGAGGGGCTGGGAGCCAGCTTCAGCCTCTCCTCCTCGCCCTCTCGGAGCTTGCGGTAGGCGCTGATCTCCATGTCCAAGGTCAACTGGACGTCCAGCAACTCCTGGTACTCGGCCAGCTGTTGCTGCATCACATCACGCATCTCCATCATCTCCTGCTCCTTGGCGTCCAGCGTCTTCCGGAACTTCTCCCGCTCCTCAGTCCTGGCCCCTTCCAGCTCTCGGATGCGGTCCTCAGCAGCACTGGCCTGCTTCTGGAGGCTGGAGATCTGGTAGCTGGGGGACTCGATCCGCATGCGGGCCTCCTTCAGCTCCTCACCGGCAGCATACCAAAAGTTTTTATGAACACTTTTTAAGCTACAGTAATCAAGGCAGCTTTTTATAATACAAAAATATTCACAGAAAATTAGAATTAATCCTGAAACATAGTCACATAGACATGGAAATTGTATTGGAAACAAACCTACTACCGATCAACTTTATATTACACCATGTGTGGAAGTTAAATATACAAATGCAATCGGATGAAATCTGACTACTATTATATATCATACAAAAAAGAGATCAATGCAGAAAATAAATAAATATTTTTGAAGTTTGTAGAGGAGACTCTCTTTTTTTTTTAAATATTTATTTATTTTTAGTTCTTGGCGGACACAACACCTTTGTTTGTTTGTGGTGCTGAGGATCGAACCCGGGCCGCACGCATGCCAGGCGAGCGCGCTACCGCTTGAGCCACATCCCCAGCCAAACAGAGGAGACTCTCTTAATGTTTTTGTCATCTGTGTACCTCACTTTCTTAGAGTGTTCTATTTTCAAATCAAGAAGATGATTTCCATAAATTAGATTACATTAAAATTAAAAGTATTCACTAAAATAAACTCCTTTTTAAAATTGATTCTTAAGACATTTTACTTAAAACCATTTTTTGTATTAGGTACTTTACACAAAGTTTTTTCATGGTATATGTACTCTGATTCCACATAAAAAACAATCCATTAAACAGGGAATACAGGGAATATGTTTCACAAATTTGTCATTTTATTTACTCTCTCTCTCTCTCTCTCTCTCTCTCTCTCTTTCTTCTTCTTCTTCTTTTTCTTCTTCTTCTTCTTCTTCTTCTTCTTCTTCTTCTTCTTCTTCTTCTTCTTCTGCTTCTGCTTCTTCTTCTGCTTCTTCTTCTTCTTCTTCTTCGTGAACATACCTGAAGGAGTAATAAATAAAATTTTAATGTAACATATTGAGTGAAAACGTGGAATTAAAGTAAATTTTTCTTTCTTTCTTTCTTTTTTCTTTCTTTCTTTCTTTCTTTCTGTATTTCTTTCTTTCTTTTTTAGTAAATGCTCACTCTGAAAATAATATCATTGTTTTAATGGAGAGATTTTCAAATTGTTTTCTGAAAAGTAAATATTTTAATCTTTGTGGTAGGCATGGTGGGTAGATTTATCTCACATTATTTGATTCTACCATTGTAGAATTCAATAAACCATAGACAGTATGTAAATAAATCTAGTTATCAATTAATTTTTCTTGGGTCAGGTCTTTAGTGTTGTATTGACAAAGTCCACACTGAACCTCAGGTTGTCAAGGACAAATAAGTTTTCTTTTAGTATGTTTTCTGAATTTGCATTAAATACAATTATTTTGGTTTTGTGTGTAAAGATAAATTTTAATAAACACAGGTTCCACAAAAGTCCTACTGCTAAGTCAAACAAAATATTTAATACTCTACACAGAAACTCTGAAACACTTTCAAAGAAATATTTAAAAGCCTAAATAAATATGGTCAGATCCTTGCTCATGAATTAGAAGAGTCAGTGTTGCAAAACTGTTCACTTTCAACAAAGTTACCTGTAGATTCATTTTAGTAGTAAACAAAAATCTCCAGAGTGTGTGTGTGAGTGTGTGTGTGTGTATGTGCTTGTGTCTGTGTGTGTGCTATGTGTTTATGTGTGTGTGTATCTAAATTAGTAAGACGTTTTAAAAATTTTAGCATTGGCATGTTGAATAAGGCAGAAATATTTTTGAGAAGTGAATCATTAGATACCAAAAGTTTTTTTTTGTTTGTTTGTTTTTTTTTTTTGTTTTTTCCGATTTTAGAAAAATAGTTTTCAGTGGCTCTGGGTGAGGAACAGTGTGTAGATGCCGAGTGCTCGGTTACATCAGGCAGCAGCCCCTCGAGGTGGTCCGTGGGTCCCCCTGCTGGTGGAAAAGATCCTCCCGGTTCTCCTTCTCCCGCACCACAGAAGACTGCTTCACTGCTCCTGTGGCCACTTCCTCTCCATCGGCGTGGACCAGCACAGTGCGGAAACTTTCGCCCGAGCCCCAGCTGCTCTGGCTCTTCCACACCAGGGTGGCGGGGGGCTGTGGGCCACCCCGGCACCAGCTGCCCACACCGTGACTGTCTGGCCGGCCCGCAGGACGTACTTGGGTGTGAACTTACAGGCGATCTCATCGCCCTCCAGGACCTGCCTCTTAATCCTCCAGTTCCCCAGGGACTGATCCTTGTCTGAGTCCTTCTTGAGCCGCAGGAACCTGCCCTCCAGGTCAATCTCCTCCGTGCTGACGCTGCAGGTGGCAGAGGCCTGCTGGGCCAGGAGGAAGCTGCTGCTGCTGCTGCCCGAGCCAATGCTGCCCGAGCCAATGCCACTTGAGCCGCTGCCTGGGGGCTCCTCCGCCTCCAGACGCAGCCGCTTGCTTCGGCTTGAACGCCCAGCTCTGGACATGCTGCTGCTGCTGCTCCAGGTGGCCCGTGAGATGGTGACCCGTGAGGAGGGGCTGGGAGCCAGCTTCAGCCTCTCCTCCTCGCCCTCTCGGAGCTTGCGGTAGGCGCTGATCTCCATGTCCAAGGTCAACTGGACGTCCAGCAACTCCTGGTACTCGGCCAGCTGTTGCTGCATCACATCACGCATCTCCATCATCTCCTGCTCCTTGGCGTCCAGCGTCTTCCGGAACTTCTCCCGCTCCTCAGTCCTGGCCCCTTCCAGCTCTCGGATGCGGTCCTCAGCAGCACTGGCCTGCTTCTGGAGGCTGGAGATCTGGTAGCTGGGGGACTCGATCCGCATGCGGGCCTCCTTCAGCTCCTCACCGGCAGCATACCAAAAGTTTTTATGAACACTTTTTAAGCTACAGTAATCAAGGCAGCTTTTTATAATACAAAAATATTCACAGAAAATTAGAATTAATCCTGAAACATAGTCACATAGACATGGAAATTGTATTGGAAACAAACCTACTACCGATCAACTTTATATTACACCATGTGTGGAAGTTAAATATACAAATGCAATCGGATGAAATCTGACTACTATTATATATCATACAAAAAAGAGATCAATGCAGAAAATAAATAAATATTTTTGAAGTTTGTAGAGGAGACTCTCTTTTTTTTTTAAATATTTATTTATTTTTAGTTCTTGGCGGACACAACACCTTTGTTTGTTTGTGGTGCTGAGGATCGAACCCGGGCCGCACGCATGCCAGGCGAGCGCGCTACCGCTTGAGCCACATCCCCAGCCAAACAGAGGAGACTCTCTTAATGTTTTTGTCATCTGTGTACCTCACTTTCTTAGAGTGTTCTATTTTAAAATCAAGAAGATGATTTCCATAAATTAGATTACATTAAAATTAAAAGTATTCACTAAAATAAACTCCTTTTTAAAATTGATTCTTAAGACATTTTACTTAAAACCATTTTTTGTATTAGGTACTTTACACAAAGTTTTTTCATGGTATATGTACTCTGATTCCACATAAAAAACAATCCATTAAACAGGGAATACAGGGAATATGTTTCACAAATTTGTCATTTTATTTACTCTCTCTCTCTCTCTCTCTCTCTCTCTTTCTTCTTCTTCTTCTTTTTCTTCTTCTTCTTCTTCTTCTTCTTCTTCTTCTTCTTCTTCTTCTTCTTCTTCTGCTTCTGCTTCTTCTTCTGCTTCTTCTTCTTCTTCTTCTTCGTGAACATACCTGAAGGAGTAATAAATAAAATTTTAATGTAACATATTGAGTGAAAACGTGGAATTAAAGTAAATTTTTCTTTCTTTCTTTCTTTTTTCTTTCTTTCTTTCTTTCTTTCTTTCTGTATTTCTTTCTTTCTTTTTTAGTAAATGCTCACTCTGAAAATAATATCATTGTTTTAATGGAGAGATTTTCAAATTGTTTTCTGAAAAGTAAATATTTTAATCTTTGTGGTAGGCATGGTGGGTAGATTTATCTCACATTATTTGATTCTACCATTGTAGAATTCAATAAACCATAGACAGTATGTAAATAAATCTAGTTATCAATTAATTTTTCTTGGGTCAGGTCTTTAGTGTTGTATTGACAAAGTCCACACTGAACCTCAGGTTGTCAAGGACAAATAAGTTTTCTTTTAGTATGTTTTCTGAATTTGCATTAAATACAATTATTTTGGTTTTGTGTGTAAAGATAAATTTTAATAAACACAGGTTCCACAAAAGTCCTACTGCTAAGTCAAACAAAATATTTAATACTCTACACAGAAACTCTGAAACACTTTCAAAGAAATATTTAAAAGCCTAAATAAATATGGTCAGATCCTTGCTCATGAATTAGAAGAGTCAGTGTTGCAAAACTGTTCACTTTCAACAAAGTTACCTGTAGATTCATTTTAGTAGTAAACAAAAATCTCCAGAGTGTGTGTGTGAGTGTGTGTGTGTGTATGTGCTTGTGTCTGTGTGTGTGCTATGTGTTTATGTGTGTGTGTATCTAAATTAGTAAGACGTTTTAAAAATTTTAGCATTGGCATGTTGAATAAGGCAGAAATATTTTTGAGAAGTGAATCATTAGATACCAAAAGTTTTTTTTTGTTTGTTTTTTTTTTTTTTGTTTTTTCCGATTTTAGAAAAATAGTTTTCAGTGGCTCTGGGTGAGGAACAGTGTGTAGATGCCGAGTGCTCGGTTACATCAGGCAGCAGCCCCTCGAGGTGGTCCGTGGGTCCCCCTGCTGGTGGAAAAGATCCTCCCGGTTCTCCTTCTCCCGCACCACAGAAGACTGCTTCACTGCTCCTGTGGCCACTTCCTCTCCATCGGCGTGGACCAGCACAGTGCGGAAACTTTCGCCCGAGCCCCAGCTGCTCTGGCTCTTCCACACCAGGGTGGCGGGGGGCTGTGGGCCACCCCGGCACCAGCTGCCCACACCGTGACTGTCTGGCCGGCCCGCAGGACGTACTTGGGTGTGAACTTACAGGCGATCTCATCGCCCTCCAGGACCTGCCTCTTAATCCTCCAGTTCCCCAGGGACTGATCCTTGTCTGAGTCCTTCTTGAGCCGCAGGAACCTGCCCTCCAGGTCAATCTCCTCCGTGCTGACGCTGCAGGTGGCAGAGGCCTGCTGGGCCAGGAGGAAGCTGCTGCTGCTGCTGCCCGAGCCAATGCTGCCCGAGCCAATGCCACTTGAGCCGCTGCCTGGGGGCTCCTCCGCCTCCAGACGCAGCCGCTTGCTTCGGCTTGAACGCCCAGCTCTGGACATGCTGCTGCTGCTGCTCCAGGTGGCCCGTGAGATGGTGACCCGTGAGGAGGGGCTGGGAGCCAGCTTCAGCCTCTCCTCCTCGCCCTCTCGGAGCTTGCGGTAGGCGCTGATCTCCATGTCCAAGGTCAACTGGACGTCCAGCAACTCCTGGTACTCGGCCAGCTGTTGCTGCATCACATCACGCATCTCCATCATCTCCTGCTCCTTGGCGTCCAGCGTCTTCCGGAACTTCTCCCGCTCCTCAGTCCTGGCCCCTTCCAGCTCTCGGATGCGGTCCTCAGCAGCACTGGCCTGCTTCTGGAGGCTGGAGATCTGGTAGCTGGGGGACTCGATCCGCATGCGGGCCTCCTTCAGCTCCTCACCGGCAGCATACCAAAAGTTTTTATGAACACTTTTTAAGCTACAGTAATCAAGGCAGCTTTTTATAATACAAAAATATTCACAGAAAATTAGAATTAATCCTGAAACATAGTCACATAGACATGGAAATTGTATTGGAAACAAACCTACTACCGATCAACTTTATATTACACCATGTGTGGAAGTTAAATATACAAATGCAATCGGATGAAATCTGACTACTATTATATATCATACAAAAAAGAGATCAATGCAGAAAATAAATAAATATTTTTGAAGTTTGTAGAGGAGACTCTCTTTTTTTTTTTAAATATTTATTTATTTTTAGTTCTTGGCGGACACAACACCTTTGTTTGTTTGTGGTGCTGAGGATCGAACCCGGGCCGCACGCATGCCAGGCGAGCGCGCTACCGCTTGAGCCACATCCCCAGCCAAACAGAGGAGACTCTCTTAATGTTTTTGTCATCTGTGTACCTCACTTTCTTAGAGTGTTCTATTTTCAAATCAAGAAGATGATTTCCATAAATTAGATTACATTAAAATTAAAAGTATTCACTAAAATAAACTCCTTTTTAAAATTGATTCTTAAGACATTTTACTTAAAACCATTTTTTGTATTAGGTACTTTACACAAAGTTTTTTCATGGTATATGTACTCTGATTCCACATAAAAAACAATCCATTAAACAGGGAATACAGGGAATATGTTTCACAAATTTGTCATTTTATTTACTCTCTCTCTCTCTCTCTCTCTCTCTCTTTCTTCTTCTTCTTCTTTTTCTTCTTCTTCTTCTTCTTCTTCTTCTTCTTCTTCTTCTTCTTCTGCTTCTTCTTCTGCTTCTTCTTCTTCTTCTTCTTCGTGAACATACCTGAAGGAGTAATAAATAAAATTTTAATGTAACATATTGAGTGAAAACGTGGAATTAAAGTAAATTTTTCTTTCTTTCTTTCTTTTTTCTTTCTTTCTTTCTTTCTTTCTTTCTGTATTTCTTTCTTTCTTTTTTAGTAAATGCTCACTCTGAAAATAATATCATTGTTTTAATGGAGAGATTTTCAAATTGTTTTCTGAAAAGTAAATATTTTAATCTTTGTGGTAGGCATGGTGGGTAGATTTATCTCACATTATTTGATTCTACCATTGTAGAATTCAATAAACCATAGACAGTATGTAAATAAATCTAGTTATCAATTAATTTTTCTTGGGTCAGGTCTTTAGTGTTGTATTGACAAAGTCCACACTGAACCTCAGGTTGTCAAGGACAAATAAGTTTTCTTTTAGTATGTTTTCTGAATTTGCATTAAATACAATTATTTTGGTTTTGTGTGTAAAGATAAATTTTAATAAACACAGGTTCCACAAAAGTCCTACTGCTAAGTCAAACAAAATATTTAATACTCTACACAGAAACTCTGAAACACTTTCAAAGAAATATTTAAAAGCCTAAATAAATATGGTCAGATCCTTGCTCATGAATTAGAAGAGTCAGTGTTGCAAAACTGTTCACTTTCAACAAAGTTACCTGTAGATTCATTTTAGTAGTAAACAAAAATCTCCAGAGTGTGTGTGTGAGTGTGTGTGTGTGTATGTGCTTGTGTCTGTGTGTGTGCTATGTGTTTATGTGTGTGTGTATCTAAATTAGTAAGACGTTTTACAAATTTTTGCATTGGCATGTTGAATAAGGCAGAAATATTTTTGAGAAGTGAATCATTAGATACCAAAAGTTTTTTTTTGTTTGTTTTTTTTTTTTTTTGTTTTTTCCGATTTTAGAAAAATAGTTTTCAGTGGCTCTGGGTGAGGAACAGTGTGTAGATGCCGAGTGCTCGGTTACATCAGGCAGCAGCCCCTCGAGGTGGTCCGTGGGTCCCCCTGCTGGTGGAAAAGATCCTCCCGGTTCTCCTTCTCCCGCACCACAGAAGACTGCTTCACTGCTCCTGTGGCCACTTCCTCTCCATCGGCGTGGACCAGCACAGTGCGGAAACTTTCGCCCGAGCCCCAGCTGCTCTGGCTCTTCCACACCAGGGTGGCGGGGGGCTGTGGGCCACCCCGGCACCAGCTGCCCACACCGTGACTGTCTGGCCGGCCCGCAGGACGTACTTGGGTGTGAACTTACAGGCGATCTCATCGCCCTCCAGGACCTGCCTCTTAATCCTCCAGTTCCCCAGGGACTGATCCTTGTCTGAGTCCTTCTTGAGCCGCAGGAACCTGCCCTCCAGGTCAATCTCCTCCGTGCTGACGCTGCAGGTGGCAGAGGCCTGCTGGGCCAGGAGGAAGCTGCTGCTGCTGCTGCCCGAGCCAATGCTGCCCGAGCCAATGCCACTTGAGCCGCTGCCTGGGGGCTCCTCCGCCTCCAGACGCAGCCGCTTGCTTCGGCTTGAACGCCCAGCTCTGGACATGCTGCTGCTGCTGCTCCAGGTGGCCCGTGAGATGGTGACCCGTGAGGAGGGGCTGGGAGCCAGCTTCAGCCTCTCCTCCTCGCCCTCTAGGAGCTTGCGGTAGGCGCTGATCTCCATGTCCAAGGTCAACTGGACGTCCAGCAACTCCTGGTACTCGGCCAGCTGTTGCTGCATCACATCACGCATCTCCATCATCTCCTGCTCCTTGGCGTCCAGCGTCTTCCGGAACTTCTCCCGCTCCTCAGTCCTGGCCCCTTCCAGCTCTCGGATGCGGTCCTCAGCAGCACTGGCCTGCTTCTGGAGGCTGGAGATCTGGTAGCTGGGGGACTCGATCCGCATGCGGGCCTCCTTCAGCTCCTCACCGGCAGCATACCAAAAGTTTTTATGAACACTTTTTAAGCTACAGTAATCAAGGCAGCTTTTTATAATACAAAAATATTCACAGAAAATTAGAATTAATCCTGAAACATAGTCACATAGACATGGAAATTGTATTGGAAACAAACCTACTACCGATCAACTTTATATTACACCATGTGTGGAAGTTAAATATACAAATGCAATCGGATGAAATCTGACTACTATTATATATCATACAAAAAAGAGATCAATGCAGAAAATAAATAAATATTTTTGAAGTTTGTAGAGGAGACTCTCTTTTTTTTTTAAATATTTATTTATTTTTAGTTCTTGGCGGACACAACACCTTTGTTTGTTTGTGGTGCTGAGGATCGAACCCGGGCCGCACGCATGCCAGGCGAGCGCGCTACCGCTTGAGCCACATCCCCAGCCAAACAGAGGAGACTCTCTTAATGTTTTTGTCATCTGCGTACCTCACTTTCTTAGAGTGTTCTATTTTAAAATCAAGAAGATGATTTCCATAAATTAGATTACATTAAAATTAAAAGTATTCACTAAAATAAACTCCTTTTTAAAATTGATTCTTAAGACATTTTACTTAAAACCATTTTTTGTATTAGGTACTTTACACAAAGTTTTTTCATGGTATATGTACTCTGATTCCACATAAAAAACAATCCATTAAACAGGGAATACAGGGAATATGTTTCACAAATTTGTCATTTTATTTACTCTCTCTCTCTCTCTCTCTCTCTCTCTTTCTTCTTCTTCTTCTTCTTCTTCTTCTTCTTCTTCTTCTTCTTCTTCTTCTTCTTCTTCTGCTTCTTCTTCTTCGTGAACATACCTGAAGGAGTAATAAATAAAATTTTAATGTAACATATTGAGTGAAAACGTGGAATTAAAGTAAATTTTTCTTTCTTTCTTTCTTTTTTCTTTCTTTCTTTCTTTCTTTCTTTCTTTTTCTTTCTTTCTTTCTGTATTTCTTTCTTTCTTTTTTAGTAAATGCTCACTCTGAAAATAATATCATTGTTTTAATGGAGAGATTTTCAAATTGTTTTCTGAAAAGTAAATATTTTAATCTTTGTGGTAGGCATGGTGGGTAGATTTATCTCACATTATTTGATTCTACCATTGTAGAATTCAATAAACCATAGACAGTATGTAAATAAATCTAGTTATCAATTAATTTTTCTTGGGTCAGGACTTTAGTGTTGTATTGACAAAGTCCACACTGAACCTCAGGTTGTCAGGACAAATAAGTTTTCTTTTAGTATGTTTTCTGAATTTGCATTAAATACAATTATTTTGGTTTTGTGTGTAAAGATAAATTTTAATAAACACAGGTTCCACAAAAGTCCTACTGCTAAGTCAAACAAAATATTTAATACTCTACACAGAAACTCTGAAACACTTTCAAAGAAATATTTAAAAGCCTAAATAAATATGGTCAGATCCTTGCTCATGAATTAGAAGAGTCAGTTCTGCAAAACTGTTCACTTTCAACAAAGTTACCTGTAGATTCATTTTAGTAGTAAAAAAAAAATCTCCAGAGTGTGTGTGTGAGTATGTGTGTGTATGTGCTTGTGTCTGTGTGTGTGCTATGTGTTTATGTGTGTGTGTATCTAAATTAGTAAGACGTTTTAAAAATTTTAGCATTGGCATGTTGAATAAGGCAGAAATATTTTTGAGAAGTGAATCATTAGATACCAAAAGTTTTTTTTTTGTTGTTTTGTTTTTTTTTTTTGTATTTTCCGATTTTAGAAAAATAGTTTTCAGTGGCTCTGGGTGAGGAACAGTGTGTAGATGCCGAGTGCTCGGTTACATCAGGCAGCAGCCCCTCGAGGTGGTCCGTGGGTCCCCCTGCTGGTGGAAAAGATCCTCCCGGTTCTCCTTCTCCCGCACCACAGAAGACTGCTTCACTGCTCCTGTGGCCACTTCCTCTCCATCGGCGTGGACCAGCACAGTGCGGAAACTTTCGCCCGAGCCCCAGCTGCTCTGGCTCTTCCACACCAGGGTGGCGGGGGGCTGTGGGCCACCCCGGCACCAGCTGCCCACACCGTGACTGTCTGGCCGGCCCGCAGGACGTACTTGGGTGTGAACTTACAGGCGATCTCATCGCCCTCCAGGACCTGCCTCTTAATCCTCCAGTTCCCCAGGGACTGATCCTTGTCTGAGTCCTTCTTGAGCCGCAGGAACCTGCCCTCCAGGTCAATCTCCTCCGTGCTGACGCTGCAGGTGGCAGAGGCCTGCTGGGCCAGGAGGAAGCTGCTGCTGCTGCTGCCCGAGCCAATGCTGCCCGAGCCAATGCCACTTGAGCCGCTGCCTGGGGGCTCCTCCGCCTCCAGACGCAGCCGCTTGCTTCGGCTTGAACGCCCAGCTCTGGACATGCTGCTGCTGCTGCTCCAGGTGGCCCGTGAGATGGTGACCCGTGAGGAGGGGCTGGGAGCCAGCTTCAGCCTCTCCTCCTCGCCCTCTCGGAGCTTGCGGTAGGCGCTGATCTCCATGTCCAAGGTCAACTGGACGTCCAGCAACTCCTGGTACTCGGCCAGCTGTTGCTGCATCACATCACGCATCTCCATCATCTCCTGCTCCTTGGCGTCCAGCGTCTTCCGGAACTTCTCCCGCTCCTCAGTCCTGGCCCCTTCCAGCTCTCGGATGCGGTCCTCAGCAGCACTGGCCTGCTTCTGGAGGCTGGAGATCTGGTAGCTGGGGGACTCGATCCGCATGCGGGCCTCCTTCAGCTCCTCACCGGCAGCATACCAAAAGTTTTTATGAACACTTTTTAAGCTACAGTAATCAAGGCAGCTTTTTATAATACAAAAATATTCACAGAAAATTAGAATTAATCCTGAAACATAGTCACATAGACATGGAAATTGTATTGGAAACAAACCTACTACCGATCAACTTTATATTACACCATGTGTGGAAGTTAAATATACAAATGCAATCGGATGAAATCTGACTACTATTATATATCATACAAAAAAGAGATCAATGCAGAAAATAAATAAATATTTTTGAAGTTTGTAGAGGAGACTCTCTTTTTTTTTTAAATATTTATTTATTTTTAGTTCTTGGCGGACACAACACCTTTGTTTGTTTGTGGTGCTGAGGATCGAACCCGGGCCGCACGCATGCCAGGCGAGCGCGCTACCGCTTGAGCCACATCCCCAGCCAAACAGAGGAGACTCTCTTAATGTTTTTGTCATCTGTGTACCTCACTTTCTTAGAGTGTTCTATTTTCAAATCAAGAAGATGATTTCCATAAATTAGATTACATTAAAATTAAAAGTATTCACTAAAATAAACTCCTTTTTAAAATTGATTCTTAAGACATTTTACTTAAAACCATTTTTTGTATTAGGTACTTTACACAAAGTTTTTTCATGGTATATGTACTCTGATTCCACATAAAAAACAATCCATTAAACAGGGAATACAGGGAATATGTTTCACAAATTTGTCATTTTATTTACTCTCTCTCTCTCTCTCTCTCTCTCTCTCTCTTTCTTCTTCTTCTTCTTTTTCTTCTTCTTCTTCTTCTTCTTCTTCTTCTTCTTCTTCTTCTGCTTCTGCTTCTTCTTCTTCTTCTTCGTGAACATACCTGAAGGAGTAATAAATAAAATTTTAATGTAACATATTGAGTGAAAACGTGGAATTAAAGTAAATTTTTCTTTCTTTCTTTCTTTTTTCTTTCTTTCTTTCTTTCTTTCTTTCTGTATTTCTTTCTTTCTTTTTTAGTAAATGCTCACTCTGAAAATAATATCATTGTTTTAATGGAGAGATTTTCAAATTGTTTTCTGAAAAGTAAATATTTTAATCTTTGTGGTAGGCATGGTGGGTAGATTTATCTCACATTATTTGATTCTACCATTGTAGAATTCAATAAACCATAGACAGTATGTAAATAAATCTAGTTATCAATTAATTTTTCTTGGGTCAGGTCTTTAGTGTTGTATTGACAAAGTCCACACTGAACCTCAGGTTGTCAAGGACAAATAAGTTTTCTTTTAGTATGTTTTCTGAATTTGCATTAAATACAATTATTTTGGTTTTGTGTGTAAAGATAAATTTTAATAAACACAGGTTCCACAAAAGTCCTACTGCTAAGTCAAACAAAATATTTAATACTCTACACAGAAACTCTGAAACACTTTCAAAGAAATATTTAAAAGCCTAAATAAATATGGTCAGATCCTTGCTCATGAATTAGAAGAGTCAGTGTTGCAAAACTGTTCACTTTCAACAAAGTTACCTGTAGATTCATTTTAGTAGTAAACAAAAATCTCCAGAGTGTGTGTGTGAGTGTGTGTGTGTGTATGTGCTTGTGTCTGTGTGTGTGCTATGTGTTTATGTGTGTGTGTATCTAAATTAGTAAGACGTTTTAAAAATTTTAGCATTGGCATGTTGAATAAGGCAGAAATATTTTTGAGAAGTGAATCATTAGATACCAAAAGTTTTTTTTTGTTTGGTTTTTTTTTTTTTGTTTTTTCCGATTTTAGAAAAATAGTTTTCAGTGGCTCTGGGTGAGGAACAGTGTGTAGATGCCGAGTGCTCGGTTACATCAGGCAGCAGCCCCTCGAGGTGGTCCGTGGGTCCCCCTGCTGGTGGAAAAGATCCTCCCGGTTCTCCTTCTCCCGCACCACAGAAGACTGCTTCACTGCTCCTGTGGCCACTTCCTCTCCATCGGCGTGGACCAGCACAGTGCGGAAACTTTCGCCCGAGCCCCAGCTGCTCTGGCTCTTCCACACCAGGGTGGCGGGGGGCTGTGGGCCACCCCGGCACCAGCTGCCCACACCGTGACTGTCTGGCCGGCCCGCAGGACGTACTTGGGTGTGAACTTACAGGCGATCTCATCGCCCTCCAGGACCTGCCTCTTAATCCTCCAGTTCCCCAGGGACTGATCCTTGTCTGAGTCCTTCTTGAGCCGCAGGAACCTGCCCTCCAGGTCAATCTCCTCCGTGCTGACGCTGCAGGTGGCCGAGGCCTGCTGGGCCAGGAGGAAGCTGCTGCTGCTGCTGGCCGAGCCAATGCTGCCCGAGCCAATGCCACTTGAGCCGCTGCCTGGGGGCTCCTCCGCCTCCAGACGCAGCCGCTTGCTTCGGCTTGAACGCCCAGCTCTGGACATGCTGCTGCTGCTGCTCCAGGTGGCCCGTGAGATGGTGACCCGTGAGGAGGGGCTGGGAGACAGCTTCAGCCTCTCCTCCTCGCCCTCTAGGAGCTTGCGGTAGGCGCTGATCTCCATGTCCAAGGTCAACTGGACGTCCAGCAACTCCTGGTACTCGGCCAGCTGTTGCTGCATCACATCACGCATCTCCATCATCTCCTGCTCCTTGGCGTCCAGCGTCTTCCGGAACTTCTCCCGCTCCTCAGTCCTGGCCCCTTCCAGCTCTCGGATGCGGTCCTCAGCAGCACTGGCCTGCTTCTGGAGGCTGGAGATCTGGTAGCTGGGGGACTCGATCCGCATGCGGGCCTCCTTCAGCTCCTCACCGGCAGCATACCAAAAGTTTTTATGAACACTTTTTAAGCTACAGTAATCAAGGCAGCTTTTTAGAATACAAAAATATTCACAGAAAATTAGAATTAATCCTGAAACATAGTCACATAGACATGGAAATTGTATTGGAAACAAACCTACTACCGATCAACTTTATATTACACCATGTGTGGAAGTTAAATATACAAATGCAATCGGATGAAATCTGACTACTATTATATATCATACAAAAAAGAGATCAATGCAGAAAATAAATAAATATTTTTGAAGTTTGTAGAGGAGACTCTCTTTTTTTTTTAAATATTTATTTATTTTTAGTTCTTGGCGGACACAACACCTTTGTTTGTTTGTGGTGCTGAGGATCGAACCCGGGCCGCACGCATGCCAGGCGAGCGCGCTACCGCTTGAGCCACATCCCCAGCCAAACAGAGGAGACTCTCTTAATGTTTTTGTCATCTGTGTACCTCACTTTCTTAGAGTGTTCTATTTTAAAATCAAGAAGATGATTTCCATAAATTAGATTACATTAAAATTAAAAGTATTCACTAAAATAAACTCCTTTTTAAAATTGATTCTTAAGACATTTTACTTAAAACCATTTTTTGTATTAGGTACTTTACACAAAGTTTTTTCATGGTATATGTACTCTGATTCCACATAAAAAACAATCCATTAAACAGGGAATACAGGGAATATGTTTCACAAATTTGTCATTTTATTTACTCTCTCTCTCTCTCTCTCTCTCTCTCTTTCTTCTTCTTCTTCTTTTTCTTCTTCTTCTTCTTCTTCTTCTTCTTCTTCTTCTTCTTCTTCTGCTTCTGCTTCTTCTTCTTCTTCTTCGTGAACATACCTGAAGGAGTAATAAATAAAATTTTAATGTAACATATTGAGTGAAAACGTGGAATTAAAGTAAATTTTTCTTTCTTTCTTTCTTTTTTCTTTCTTTCTTTCTTTCTTTCTGTATTTCTTTCTTTCTTTTTTAGTAAATGCTCACTCTGAAAATAATATCATTGTTTTAATGGAGAGATTTTCAAATTGTTTTCTGAAAAGTAAATATTTTAATCTTTGTGGTAGGCATGGTGGGTAGATTTATCTCACATTATTTGATTCTACCATTGTAGAATTCAATAAACCATAGACAGTATGTAAATAAATCTAGTTATCAATTAATTTTTCTTGGGTCAGGTCTTTAGTGTTGTATTGACAAAGTCCACACTGAACCTCAGGTTGTCAAGGACAAATAAGTTTTCTTTTAGTATGTTTTCTGAATTTGCATTAAATACAATTATTTTGGTTTTGTGTGTAAAGATAAATTTTAATAAACACAGGTTCCACAAAAGTCCTACTGCTAAGTCAAACAAAATATTTAATACTCTACACAGAAACTCTGAAACACTTTCAAAGAAATATTTAAAAGCCTAAATAAATATGGTCAGATCCTTGCTCATGAATTAGAAGAGTCAGTGTTGCAAAACTGTTCACTTTCAACAAAGTTACCTGTAGATTCATTTTAGTAGTAAACAAAAATCTCCAGAGTGTGTGTGTGAGTGTGTGTGTGTGTATGTGCTTGTGTCTGTGTGTGTGCTATGTGTTTATGTGTGTGTGTATCTAAATTAGTAAGACGTTTTAAAAATTTTAGCATTGGCATGTTGAATAAGGCAGAAATATTTTTGAGAAGTGAATCATTAGATACCAAAAGTTTTTTTTTGTTTGTTTGTTTTTTTTTTGTTTTTTCCGATTTTAGAAAAATAGTTTTCAGTGGCTCTGGGTGAGGAACAGTGTGTAGATGCCGAGTGCTCGGTTACATCAGGCAGCAGCCCCTCGAGGTGGTCCGTGGGTCCCCCTGCTGGTGGAAAAGATCCTCCCGGTTCTCCTTCTCCCGCACCACAGAAGACTGCTTCACTGCTCCTGTGGCCACTTCCTCTCCATCGGCGTGGACCAGCACAGTGCGGAAACTTTCGCCCGAGCCCCAGCTGCTCTGGCTCTTCCACACCAGGGTGGCGGGGGGCTGTGGGCCACCCCGGCACCAGCTGCCCACACCGTGACTGTCTGGCCGGCCCGCAGGACGTACTTGGGTGTGAACTTACAGGCGATCTCATCGCCCTCCAGGACCTGCCTCTTAATCCTCCAGTTCCCCAGGGACTGATCCTTGTCTGAGTCCTTCTTGAGCCGCAGGAACCTGCCCTCCAGGTCAATCTCCTCCGTGCTGACGCTGCAGGTGGCAGAGGCCTGCTGGGCCAGGAGGAAGCTGCTGCTGCTGCTGCCCGAGCCAATGCTGCCCGAGCCAATGCCACTTGAGCCGCTGCCTGGGGGCTCCTCCGCCTCCAGACGCAGCCGCTTGCTTCGGCTTGAACGCCCAGCTCTGGACATGCTGCTGCTGCTGCTCCAGGTGGCCCGGGAGATGGTGACCCGTGAGGAGGGGCTGGGAGCCAGCTTCAGCCTCTCCTCCTCGCCCTCTAGGAGCTTGCGGTAGGCGCTGATCTCCATGTCCAAGGTCAACTGGACGTCCAGCAACTCCTGGTACTCGGCCAGCTGTTGCTGCATCACATCACGCATCTCCATCATCTCCTGCTCCTTGGCGTCCAGCGTCTTCCGGAACTTCTCCCGCTCCTCAGTCCTGGCCCCTTCCAGCTCTCGGATGCGGTCCTCAGCAGCACTGGCCTGCTTCTGGAGGCTGGAGATCTGGTAGCTGGGGGACTCGATCCGCATGCGGGCCTCCTTCAGCTCCTCACCGGCAGCATACCAAAAGTTTTTATGAACACTTTTTAAGCTACAGTAATCAAGGCAGCTTTTTATAATACAAAAATATTCACAGAAAATTAGAATTAATCCTGAAACATAGTCACATAGACATGGAAATTGTATTGGAAACAAACCTACTACCGATCAACTTTATATTACACCATGTGTGGAAGTTAAATATACAAATGCAATCGGATGAAATCTGACTACTATTATATATCATACAAAAAAGAGATCAATGCAGAAAATAAATAAATATTTTTGAAGTTTGTAGAGGAGACTCTCTTTTTTTTTTAAATATTTATTTATTTTTAGTTCTTGGCGGACACAACACCTTTGTTTGTTTGTGGTGCTGAGGATCGAACCCGGGCCGCACGCATGCCAGGCGAGCGCGCTACCGCTTGAGCCACATCCCCAGCCAAACAGAGGAGACTCTCTTAATGTTTTTGTCATCTGCGTACCTCACTTTCTTAGAGTGTTCTATTTTAAAATCAAGAAGATGATTTCCATAAATTAGATTACATTAAAATTAAAAGTATTCACTAAAATAAACTCCTTTTTAAAATTGATTCTTAAGACATTTTACTTAAAACCATTTTTTGTATTAGGTACTTTACACAAAGTTTTTTCATGGTATATGTACTCTGATTCCACATAAAAAACAATCCATTAAACAGGGAATACAGGGAATATGTTTCACAAATTTGTCATTTTATTTACTCTCTCTCTCTCTCTCTCTCTCTCTCTCTCTCTCTTTCTTCTTCTTCTTCTTTTTCTTCTTCTTCTTCTTCTTCTTCTTCTTCTTCTTCTTCTTCTTCTTCTTCTTCTTCTTCTTCTTCGTGAACATACCTGAAGGAGTAATAAATAAAATTTTAATGTAACATATTGAGTGAAAACGTGGAATTAAAGTAAATTTTTCTTTCTTTCTTTCTTTTTTCTTTCTTTCTTTCTTTCTTTCTTTTTCTTTCTTTCTTTCTGTATTTCTTTCTTTCTTTTTTAGTAAATGCTCACTCTGAAAATAATATCATTGTTTTAATGGAGAGATTTTCAAATTGTTTTCTGAAAAGTAAATATTTTAATCTTTGTGGTAGGCATGGTGGGTAGATTTATCTCACATTATTTGATTCTACCATTGTAGAATTCAATAAACCATAGACAGTATGTAAATAAATCTAGTTATCAATTAATTTTTCTTGGGTCAGGACTTTAGTGTTGTATTGACAAAGTCCACACTGAACCTCAGGTTGTCAGGACAAATAAGTTTTCTTTTAGTATGTTTTCTGAATTTGCATTAAATACAATTATTTTGGTTTTGTGTGTAAAGATAAATTTTAATAAACACAGGTTCCACAAAAGTCCTACTGCTAAGTCAAACAAAATATTTAATACTCTACACAGAAACTCTGAAACACTTTCAAAGAAATATTTAAAAGCCTAAATAAATATGGTCAGATCCTTGCTCATGAATTAGAAGAGTCAGTGTTGCAAAACTGTTCACTTTCAACAAAGTTACCTGTAGATTCATTTTAGTAGTAAACAAAAATCTCCAGAGTGTGTGTGTGAGTGTGTGTGTGTGTATGTGCTTGTGTCTGTGTGTGTGCTATGTGTTTATGTGTGTGTGTATCTAAATTAGTAAGACGTTTTAAAAATTTTAGCATTGGCATGTTGAATAAGGCAGAAATATTTTTGAGAAGTGAATCATTAGATACCAAAAGTTTTTTTTTGTTTGTTTTTTTTTTTTTTTTGTTTTTTCCGATTTTAGAAAAATAGTTTTCAGTGGCTCTGGGTGAGGAACAGTGTGTAGATGCCGAGTGCTCGGTTACATCAGGCAGCAGCCCCTCGAGGTGGTCCGTGGGTCCCCCTGCTGGTGGAAAAGATCCTCCCGGTTCTCCTTCTCCCGCACCACAGAAGACTGCTTCACTGCTCCTGTGGCCACTTCCTCTCCATCGGCGTGGACCAGCACAGTGCGGAAACTTTCGCCCGAGCCCCAGCTGCTCTGGCTCTTCCACACCAGGGTGGCGGGGGGCTGTGGGCCACCCCGGCACCAGCTGCCCACACCGTGACTGTCTGGCCGGCCCGCAGGACGTACTTGGGTGTGAACTTACAGGCGATCTCATCGCCCTCCAGGACCTGCCTCTTAATCCTCCAGTTCCCCAGGGACTGATCCTTGTCTGAGTCCTTCTTGAGCCGCAGGAACCTGCCCTCCAGGTCAATCTCCTCCGTGCTGACGCTGCAGGTGGCAGAGGCCTGCTGGGCCAGGAGGAAGCTGCTGCTGCTGCTGCCCGAGCCAATGCTGCCCGAGCCAATGCCACTTGAGCCGCTGCCTGGGGGCTCCTCCGCCTCCAGACGCAGCCGCTTGCTTCGGCTTGAACGCCCAGCTCTGGACATGCTGCTGCTGCTGCTCCAGGTGGCCCGTGAGATGGTGACCCGTGAGGAGGGGCTGGGAGACAGCTTCAGCCTCTCCTCCTCGCCCTCTCGGAGCTTGCGGTAGGCGCTGATCTCCATGTCCAAGGTCAACTGGACGTCCAGCAACTCCTGGTACTCGGCCAGCTGTTGCTGCATCACATCACGCATCTCCATCATCTCCTGCTCCTTGGCGTCCAGCGTCTTCCGGAACTTCTCCCGCTCCTCAGTCCTGGCCCCTTCCAGCTCTCGGATGCGGTCCTCAGCAGCACTGGCCTGCTTCTGGAGGCTGGAGATCTGGTAGCTGGGGGACTCGATCCGCATGCGGGCCTCCTTCAGCTCCTCACCGGCAGCATACCAAAAGTTTTTATGAACACTTTTTAAGCTACAGTAATCAAGGCAGCTTTTTATAATACAAAAATATTCACAGAAAATTAGAATTAATCCTGAAACATAGTCACATAGACATGGAAATTGTATTGGAAACAAACCTACTACCGATCAACTTTATATTACACCATGTGTGGAAGTTAAATATACAAATGCAATCGGATGAAATCTGACTACTATTATATATCATACAAAAAAGAGATCAATGCAGAAAATAAATAAATATTTTTGAAGTTTGTAGAGGAGACTCTCTTTTTTTTTTAAATATTTATTTATTTTTAGTTCTTGGCGGACACAACACCTTTGTTTGTTTGTGGTGCTGAGGATCGAACCCGGGCCGCACGCATGCCAGGCGAGCGCGCTACCGCTTGAGCCACATCCCCAGCCAAACAGAGGAGACTCTCTTAATGTTTTTGTCATCTGCGTACCTCACTTTCTTAGAGTGTTCTATTTTAAAATCAAGAAGATGATTTCCATAAATTAGATTACATTAAAATTAAAAGTATTCACTAAAATAAACTCCTTTTTAAAATTGATTCTTAAGACATTTTACTTAAAACCATTTTTTGTATTAGGTACTTTACACAAAGTTTTTTCATGGTATATGTACTCTGATTCCACATAAAAAACAATCCATTAAACAGGGAATACAGGGAATATGTTTCACAAATTTGTCATTTTATTTACTCTCTCTCTCTCTCTCTCTCTCTCTTCTTCTTCTTCTTTTTCTTCTTCTTCTTCTTCTTCTTCTTCTTCTTCTTCTTCTTCTTCTTCTTCTTCTTCTTCTTCTTCTTCTTCTTCTGCTTCTTCTTCTTCGTGAACATACCTGAAGGAGTAATAAATAAAATTTTAATGTAACATATTGAGTGAAAACGTGGAATTAAAGTAAATTTTTCTTTCTTTCTTTCTTTTTTCTTTCTTTCTTTCTTTCTTTCTTTCTTTTTCTTTCTTTCTTTCTGTATTTCTTTCTTTCTTTTTTAGTAAATGCTCACTCTGAAAATAATATCATTGTTTTAATGGAGAGATTTTCAAATTGTTTTCTGAAAAGTAAATATTTTAATCTTTGTGGTAGGCATGGTGGGTAGATTTATCTCACATTATTTGATTCTACCATTGTAGAATTCAATAAACCATAGACAGTATGTAAATAAATCTAGTTATCAATTAATTTTTCTTGGGTCAGGACTTTAGTGTTGTATTGACAAAGTCCACACTGAACCTCAGGTTGTCAGGACAAATAAGTTTTCTTTTAGTATGTTTTCTGAATTTGCATTAAATACAATTATTTTGGTTTTGTGTGTAAAGATAAATTTTAATAAACACAGGTTCCACAAAAGTCCTACTGCTAAGTCAAACAAAATATTTAATACTCTACACAGAAACTCTGAAACACTTTCAAAGAAATATTTAAAAGCCTAAATAAATATGGTCAGATCCTTGCTCATGAATTAGAAGAGTCAGTGTTGCAAAACTGTTCACTTTCAACAAAGTTACCTGTAGATTCATTTTAGTAGTAAACAAAAATCTCCAGAGTGTGTGTGTGAGTGTGTGTGTGTGTATGTGCTTGTGTCTGTGTGTGTGCTATGTGTTTATGTGTGTGTGTATCTAAATTAGTAAGACGTTTTAAAAATTTTAGCATTGGCATGTTGAATAAGGCAGAAATATTTTTGAGAAGTGAATCATTAGATACCAAAAGTTTTTTTTTGTTTGTTTTTTTTTTTGTTTTGTTTTTTCCGATTTTAGAAAAATAGTTTTCAGTGGCTCTGGGTGAGGAACAGTGTGTAGATGCCGAGTGCTCGGTTACATCAGGCAGCAGCCCCTCGAGGTGGTCCGTGGGTCCCCCTGCTGGTGGAAAAGATCCTCCCGGTTCTCCTTCTCCCGCACCACAGAAGACTGCTTCACTGCTCCTGTGGCCACTTCCTCTCCATCGGCGTGGACCAGCACAGTGCGGAAACTTTCGCCCGAGCCCCAGCTGCTCTGGCTCTTCCACACCAGGGTGGCGGGGGGCTGTGGGCCACCCCGGCACCAGCTGCCCACACCGTGACTGTCTGGCCGGCCCGCAGGACGTACTTAGGTGTGAACTTACAGGCGATCTCATCGCCCTCCAGGACCTGCCTCTTAATCCTCCAGTTCCCCAGGGACTGATCCTTGTCTGAGTCCTTCTTGAGCCGCAGGAACCTGCCCTCCAGGTCAATCTCCTCCGTGCTGACGCTGCAGGTGGCAGAGGCCTGCTGGGCCAGGAGGAAGCTGCTGCTGCTGCTGCCCGAGCCAATGCTGCCCGAGCCAATGCCACTTGAGCCGCTGCCTGGGGGCTCCTCCGCCTCCAGACGCAGCCGCTTGCTTCGGCTTGAACGCCCAGCTCTGGACATGCTGCTGCTGCTGCTCCAGGTGGCCCGTGAGATGGTGACCCGTGAGGAGGGGCTGGGAGCCAGCTTCAGCCTCTCCTCCTCGCCCTCTCGGAGCTTGCGGTAGGCGCTGATCTCCATGTCCAAGGTCAACTGGACGTCCAGCAACTCCTGGTACTCGGCCAGCTGTTGCTGCATCACATCACGCATCTCCATCATCTCCTGCTCCTTGGCGTCCAGCGTCTTCCGGAACTTCTCCCGCTCCTCAGTCCTGGCCCCTTCCAGCTCTCGGATGCGGTCCTCAGCAGCACTGGCCTGCTTCTGGAGGCTGGAGATCTGGTAGCTGGGGGACTCGATCCGCATGCGGGCCTCCTTCAGCTCCTCACCGGCAGCATACCAAAAGTTTTTATGAACACTTTTTAAGCTACAGTAATCAAGGCAGCTTTTTATAATACAAAAATATTCACAGAAAATTAGAATTAATCCTGAAACATAGTCACATAGACATGGAAATTGTATTGGAAACAAACCTACTACCGATCAACTTTATATTACACCATGTGTGGAAGTTAAATATACAAATGCAATCGGATGAAATCTGACTACTATTATATATCATACAAAAAAGAGATCAATGCAGAAAATAAATAAATATTTTTGAAGTTTGTAGAGGAGACTCTCTTTTTTTTTTAAATATTTATTTATTTTTAGTTCTTGGCGGACACAACACCTTTGTTTGTTTGTGGTGCTGAGGATCGAACCCGGGCCGCACGCATGCCAGGCGAGCGCGCTACCGCTTGAGCCACATCCCCAGCCAAACAGAGGAGACTCTCTTAATGTTTTTGTCATCTGTGTACCTCACTTTCTTAGAGTGTTCTATTTTAAAATCAAGAAGATGATTTCCATAAATTAGATTACATTAAAATTAAAAGTATTCACTAAAATAAACTCCTTTTTAAAATTGATTCTTAAGACATTTTACTTAAAACCATTTTTTGTATTAGGTACTTTACACAAAGTTTTTTCATGGTATATGTACTCTGATTCCACATAAAAAACAATCCATTAAACAGGGAATACAGGGAATATGTTTCACAAATTTGTCATTTTATTTACTCTCTCTCTCTCTCTCTCTCTCTCTCTCTTTCTTCTTCTTCTTCTTTTTCTTCTTCTTCTTCTTCTTCTTCTTCTTCTTCTTCTTCTTCTTCTTCTGCTTCTTCTTCTTCTTCTTCTTCGTGAACATACCTGAAGGAGTAATAAATAAATTTTTAATGTAACATATTGAGTGAAAACGTGGAATTAAAGTAAATTTTTCTTTCTTTCTTTCTTTTTTCTTTCTTTCTTTCTTTCTTTCTGTATTTCTTTCTTTCTTTTTTAGTAAATGCTCACTCTGAAAATAATATCATTGTTTTAATGGAGAGATTTTCAAATTGTTTTCTGAAAAGTAAATATTTTAATCTTTGTGGTAGGCATGGTGGGTAGATTTATCTCACATTATTTGATTCTACCATTGTAGAATTCAATAAACCATAGACAGTATGTAAATAAATCTAGTTATCAATTAATTTTTCTTGGGTCAGGTCTTTAGTGTTGTATTGACAAAGTCCACACTGAACCTCAGGTTGTCAAGGACAAATAAGTTTTCTTTTAGTATGTTTTCTGAATTTGCATTAAATACAATTATTTTGGTTTTGTGTGTAAAGATAAATTTTAATAAACACAGGTTCCACAAAAGTCCTACTGCTAAGTCAAACAAAATATTTAATACTCTACACAGAAACTCTGAAACACTTTCAAAGAAATATTTAAAAGCCTAAATAAATATGGTCAGATCCTTGCTCATGAATTAGAAGAGTCAGTGTTGCAAAACTGTTCACTTTCAACAAAGTTACCTGTAGATTCATTTTAGTAGTAAACAAAAATCTCCAGAGTGTGTGTGTGAGTGTGTGTGTGTGTATGTGCTTGTGTCTGTGTGTGTGCTATGTGTTTATGTGTGTGTGTATCTAAATTAGTAAGACGTTTTAAAAATTTTAGCATTGGCATGTTGAATAAGGCAGAAATATTTTTGAGAAGTGAATCATTAGATACCAAAAGTTTTTTTTTGTTTGTTTGTTTTTTTTTTTGTTTTTTCCGATTTTAGAAAAATAGTTTTCAGTGGCTCTGGGTGAGGAACAGTGTGTAGATGCCGAGTGCTCGGTTACATCAGGCAGCAGCCCCTCGAGGTGGTCCGTGGGTCCCCCTGCTGGTGGAAAAGATCCTCCCGGTTCTCCTTCTCCCGCACCACAGAAGACTGCTTCACTGCTCCTGTGGCCACTTCCTCTCCATCGGCGTGGACCAGCACAGTGCGGAAACTTTCGCCCGAGCCCCAGCTGCTCTGGCTCTTCCACACCAGGGTGGCGGGGGGCTGTGGGCCACCCCGGCACCAGCTGCCCACACCGTGACTGTCTGGCCGGCCCGCAGGACGTACTTGGGTGTGAACTTACAGGCGATCTCATCGCCCTCCAGGACCTGCCTCTTAATCCTCCAGTTCCCCAGGGACTGATCCTTGTCTGAGTCCTTCTTGAGCCGCAGGAACCTGCCCTCCAGGTCAATCTCCTCCGTGCTGACGCTGCAGGTGGCAGAGGCCTGCTGGGCCAGGAGGAAGCTGCTGCTGCTGCTGCCCGAGCCAATGCTGCCCGAGCCAATGCCACTTGAGCCGCTGCCTGGGGGCTCCTCCGCCTCCAGACGCAGCCGCTTGCTTCGGCTTGAACGCCCAGCTCTGGACATGCTGCTGCTGCTGCTCCAGGTGGCCCGTGAGATGGTGACCCGTGAGGAGGGGCTGGGAGCCAGCTTCAGCCTCTCCTCCTCGCCCTCTCGGAGCTTGCGGTAGGCGCTGATCTCCATGTCCAAGGTCAACTGGACGTCCAGCAACTCCTGGTACTCGGCCAGCTGTTGCTGCATCACATCACGCATCTCCATCATCTCCTGCTCCTTGGCGTCCAGCGTCTTCCGGAACTTCTCCCGCTCCTCAGTCCTGGCCCCTTCCAGCTCTCGGATGCGGTCCTCAGCAGCACTGGCCTGCTTCTGGAGGCTGGAGATCTGGTAGCTGGGGGACTCGATCCGCATGCGGGCCTCCTTCAGCTCCTCACCGGCAGCATACCAAAAGTTTTTATGAACACTTTTTAAGCTACAGTAATCAAGGCAGCTTTTTATAATACAAAAATATTCACAGAAAATTAGAATTAATCCTGAAACATAGTCACATAGACATGGAAATTGTATTGGAAACAAACCTACTACCGATCAACTTTATATTACACCATGTGTGGAAGTTAAATATACAAATGCAATCGGATGAAATCTGACTACTATTATATATCATACAAAAAAGAGATCAATGCAGAAAATAAATAAATATTTTTGAAGTTTGTAGAGGAGACTCTCTTTTTTTTTTAAATATTTATTTATTTTTAGTTCTTGGCGGACACAACACCTTTGTTTGTTTGTGGTGCTGAGGATCGAACCCGGGCCGCACGCATGCCAGGCGAGCGCGCTACCGCTTGAGCCACATCCCCAGCCAAACAGAGGAGACTCTCTTAATGTTTTTGTCATCTGTGTACCTCACTTTCTTAGAGTGTTCTATTTTAAAATCAAGAAGATGATTTCCATAAATTAGATTACATTAAAATTAAAAGTATTCACTAAAATAAACTCCTTTTTAAAATTGATTCTTAAGACATTTTACTTAAAACCATTTTTTGTATTAGGTACTTTACACAAAGTTTTTTCATGGTATATGTACTCTGATTCCACATAAAAAACAATCCATTAAACAGGGAATACAGGGAATATGTTTCACAAATTTGTCATTTTATTTACTCTCTCTCTCTCTCTCTCTCTCTCTCTCTCTCTCTTTCTTCTTCTTCTTCTTTTTCTTCTTCTTCTTCTTCTTCTTCTTCTTCTTCTTCTTCTTCTTCTTCTTCTGCTTCTGCTTCTTCTTCTGCTTCTTCTTCTTCTTCTTCTTCGTGAACATACCTGAAGGAGTAATAAATAAAATTTTAATGTAACATATTGAGTGAAAACGTGGAATTAAAGTAAATTTTTCTTTCTTTCTTTCTTTTTTCTTTCTTTCTTTCTTTCTTTCTTTCTGTATTTCTTTCTTTCTTTTTTAGTAAATGCTCACTCTGAAAATAATATCATTGTTTTAATGGAGAGATTTTCAAATTGTTTTCTGAAAAGTAAATATTTTAATCTTTGTGGTAGGCATGGTGGGTAGATTTATCTCACATTATTTGATTCTACCATTGTAGAATTCAATAAACCATAGACAGTATGTAAATAAATCTAGTTATCAATTAATTTTTCTTGGGTCAGGTCTTTAGTGTTGTATTGACAAAGTCCACACTGAACCTCAGGTTGTCAAGGACAAATAAGTTTTCTTTTAGTATGTTTTCTGAATTTGCATTAAATACAATTATTTTGGTTTTGTGTGTAAAGATAAATTTTAATAAACACAGGTTCCACAAAAGTCCTACTGCTAAGTCAAACAAAATATTTAATACTCTACACAGAAACTCTGAAACACTTTCAAAGAAATATTTAAAAGCCTAAATAAATATGGTCAGATCCTTGCTCATGAATTAGAAGAGTCAGTGTTGCAAAACTGTTCACTTTCAACAAAGTTACCTGTAGATTCATTTTAGTAGTAAACAAAAATCTCCAGAGTGTGTGTGTGAGTGTGTGTGTGTGTATGTGCTTGTGTCTGTGTGTGTGCTATGTGTTTATGTGTGTGTGTATCTAAATTAGTAAGACGTTTTAAAAATTTTAGCATTGGCATGTTGAATAAGGCAGAAATATTTTTGAGAAGTGAATCATTAGATACCAAAAGTTTTTTTTTGTTTGTTTGTTTTTTTTTTTGTTTTTTCCGATTTTAGAAAAATAGTTTTCAGTGGCTCTGGGTGAGGAACAGTGTGTAGATGCCGAGTGCTCGGTTACATCAGGCAGCAGCCCCTCGAGGTGGTCCGTGGGTCCCCCTGCTGGTGGAAAAGATCCTCCCGGTTCTCCTTCTCCCGCACCACAGAAGACTGCTTCACTGCTCCTGTGGCCACTTCCTCTCCATCGGCGTGGACCAGCACAGTGCGGAAACTTTCGCCCGAGCCCCAGCTGCTCTGGCTCTTCCACACCAGGGTGGCGGGGGGCTGTGGGCCACCCCGGCACCAGCTGCCCACACCGTGACTGTCTGGCCGGCCCGCAGGACGTACTTGGGTGTGAACTTACAGGCGATCTCATCGCCCTCCAGGACCTGCCTCTTAATCCTCCAGTTCCCCAGGGACTGATCCTTGTCTGAGTCCTTCTTGAGCCGCAGGAACCTGCCCTCCAGGTCAATCTCCTCCGTGCTGACGCTGCAGGTGGCAGAGGCCTGCTGGGCCAGGAGGAAGCTGCTGCTGCTGCTGCCCGAGCCAATGCTGCCCGAGCCAATGCCACTTGAGCCGCTGCCTGGGGGCTCCTCCGCCTCCAGACGCAGCCGCTTGCTTCGGCTTGAACGCCCAGCTCTGGACATGCTGCTGCTGCTGCTCCAGGTGGCCCGTGAGATGGTGACCCGTGAGGAGGGGCTGGGAGCCAGCTTCAGCCTCTCCTCCTCGCCCTCTCGGAGCTTGCGGTAGGCGCTGATCTCCATGTCCAAGGTCAACTGGACGTCCAGCAACTCCTGGTACTCGGCCAGCTGTTGCTGCATCACATCACGCATCTCCATCATCTCCTGCTCCTTGGCGTCCAGCGTCTTCCGGAACTTCTCCCGCTCCTCAGTCCTGGCCCCTTCCAGCTCTCGGATGCGGTCCTCAGCAGCACTGGCCTGCTTCTGGAGGCTGGAGATCTGGTAGCTGGGGGACTCGATCCGCATGCGGGCCTCCTTCAGCTCCTCACCGGCAGCATACCAAAAGTTTTTATGAACACTTTTTAAGCTACAGTAATCAAGGCAGCTTTTTATAATACAAAAATATTCACAGAAAATTAGAATTAATCCTGAAACATAGTCACATAGACATGGAAATTGTATTGGAAACAAACCTACTACCGATCAACTTTATATTACACCATGTGTGGAAGTTAAATATACAAATGCAATCGGATGAAATCTGACTACTATTATATATCATACAAAAAAGAGATCAATGCAGAAAATAAATAAATATTTTTGAAGTTTGTAGAGGAGACTCTCTTTTTTTTTTAAATATTTATTTATTTTTAGTTCTTGGCGGACACAACACCTTTGTTTGTTTGTGGTGCTGAGGATCGAACCCGGGCCGCACGCATGCCAGGCGAGCGCGCTACCGCTTGAGCCACATCCCCAGCCAAACAGAGGAGACTCTCTTAATGTTTTTGTCATCTGTGTACCTCACTTTCTTAGAGTGTTCTATTTTAAAATCAAGAAGATGATTTCCATAAATTAGATTACATTAAAATTAAAAGTATTCACTAAAATAAACTCCTTTTTAAAATTGATTCTTAAGACATTTTACTTAAAACCATTTTTTGTATTAGGTACTTTACACAAAGTTTTTTCATGGTATATGTACTCTGATTCCACATAAAAAACAATCCATTAAACAGGGAATACAGGGAATATGTTTCACAAATTTGTCATTTTATTTACTCTCTCTCTCTCTCTCTCTCTCTCTCTCTTTCTTCTTCTTCTTCTTTTTCTTCTTCTTCTTCTTCTTCTTCTTCTTCTTCTTCTTCTTCTTCTTCTTCTTCTGCTTCTGCTTCTTCTTCTGCTTCTTCTTCTTCTTCTTCTTCGTGAACATACCTGAAGGAGTAATAAATAAAATTTTAATGTAACATATTGAGTGAAAACGTGGAATTAAAGTAAATTTTTCTTTCTTTCTTTCTTTTTTCTTTCTTTCTTTCTTTCTTTCTTTCTGTATTTCTTTCTTTCTTTTTTAGTAAATGCTCACTCTGAAAATAATATCATTGTTTTAATGGAGAGATTTTCAAATTGTTTTCTGAAAAGTAAATATTTTAATCTTTGTGGTAGGCATGGTGGGTAGATTTATCTCACATTATTTGATTCTACCATTGTAGAATTCAATAAACCATAGACAGTATGTAAATAAATCTAGTTATCAATTAATTTTTCTTGGGTCAGGTCTTTAGTGTTGTATTGACAAAGTCCACACTGAACCTCAGGTTGTCAAGGACAAATAAGTTTTCTTTTAGTATGTTTTCTGAATTTGCATTAAATACAATTATTTTGGTTTTGTGTGTAAAGATAAATTTTAATAAACACAGGTTCCACAAAAGTCCTACTGCTAAGTCAAACAAAATATTTAATACTCTACACAGAAACTCTGAAACACTTTCAAAGAAATATTTAAAAGCCTAAATAAATATGGTCAGATCCTTGCTCATGAATTAGAAGAGTCAGTGTTGCAAAACTGTTCACTTTCAACAAAGTTACCTGTAGATTCATTTTAGTAGTAAACAAAAATCTCCAGAGTGTGTGTGTGAGTGTGTGTGTGTGTATGTGCTTGTGTCTGTGTGTGTGCTATGTGTTTATGTGTGTGTGTATCTAAATTAGTAAGACGTTTTAAAAATTTTTGCATTGGCATGTTGAATAAGGCAGAAATATTTTTGAGAAGTGAATCATTAGATACCAAAAGTTTTTTTTTGTTTGTTTTTTTTTGTTTTGTTTTTTCCGATTTTAGAAAAATAGTTTTCAGTGGCTCTGGGTGAGGAACAGTGTGTAGATGCCGAGTGCTCGGTTACATCAGGCAGCAGCCCCTCGAGGTGGTCCGTGGGTCCCCCTGCTGGTGGAAAAGATCCTCCCGGTTCTCCTTCTCCCGCACCACAGAAGACTGCTTCACTGCTCCTGTGGCCACTTCCTCTCCATCGGCGTGGACCAGCACAGTGCGGAAACTTTCGCCCGAGCCCCAGCTGCTCTGGCTCTTCCACACCAGGGTGGCGGGGGGCTGTGGGCCACCCCGGCACCAGCTGCCCACACCGTGACTGTCTGGCCGGCCCGCAGGACGTACTTGGGTGTGAACTTACAGGCGATCTCATCGCCCTCCAGGACCTGCCTCTTAATCCTCCAGTTCCCCAGGGACTGATCCTTGTCTGAGTCCTTCTTGAGCCGCAGGAACCTGCCCTCCAGGTCAATCTCCTCCGTGCTGACGCTGCAGGTGGCAGAGGCCTGCTGGGCCAGGAGGAAGCTGCTGCTGCTGCTGCCCGAGCCAATGCTGCCCGAGCCAATGCCACTTGAGCCGCTGCCTGGGGGCTCCTCCGCCTCCAGACGCAGCCGCTTGCTTCGGCTTGAACGCCCAGCTCTGGACATGCTGCTGCTGCTGCTCCAGGTGGCCCGTGAGATGGTGACCCGTGAGGAGGGGCTGGGAGCCAGCTTCAGCCTCTCCTCCTCGCCCTCTCGGAGCTTGCGGTAGGCGCTGATCTCCATGTCCAAGGTCAACTGGACGTCCAGCAACTCCTGGTACTCGGCCAGCTGTTGCTGCATCACATCACGCATCTCCATCATCTCCTGCTCCTTGGCGTCCAGCGTCTTCCGGAACTTCTCCCGCTCCTCAGTCCTGGCCCCTTCCAGCTCTCGGATGCGGTCCTCAGCAGCACTGGCCTGCTTCTGGAGGCTGGAGATCTGGTAGCTGGGGGACTCGATCCGCATGCGGGCCTCCTTCAGCTCCTCACCGGCAGCATACCAAAAGTTTTTATGAACACTTTTTAAGCTACAGTAATCAAGGCAGCTTTTTATAATACAAAAATATTCACAGAAAATTAGAATTAATCCTGAAACATAGTCACATAGACATGGAAATTGTATTGGAAACAAACCTACTACCGATCAACTTTATATTACACCATGTGTGGAAGTTAAATATACAAATGCAATCGGATGAAATCTGACTACTATTATATATCATACAAAAAAGAGATCAATGCAGAAAATAAATAAATATTTTTGAAGTTTGTAGAGGAGACTCTCTTTTTTTTTTAAATATTTATTTATTTTTAGTTCTTGGCGGACACAACACCTTTGTTTGTTTGTGGTGCTGAGGATCGAACCCGGGCCGCACGCATGCCAGGCGAGCGCGCTACCGCTTGAGCCACATCCCCAGCCAAACAGAGGAGACTCTCTTAATGTTTTTGTCATCTGTGTACCTCACTTTCTTAGAGTGTTCTATTTTAAAATCAAGAAGATGATTTCCATAAATTAGATTACATTAAAATTAAAAGTATTCACTAAAATAAACTCCTTTTTAAAATTGATTCTTAAGACATTTTACTTAAAACCATTTTTTGTATTTGGTACTTTACACAAAGTTTTTTCATGGTATATGTACTCTGATTCCACATAAAAAACAATCCATTAAACAGGGAATACAGGGAATATGTTTCACAAATTTGTCATTTTATTTACTCTCTCTCTCTCTCTCTCTCTCTCTCTTTCTTCTTCTTCTTCTTTTTCTTCTTCTTCTTCTTCTTCTTCTTCTTCTTCTTCTTCTTCTTCTTCTTCTGCTTCTGCTTCTTCTTCTGCTTCTTCTTCTTCTTCTTCTTCGTGAACATACCTGAAGGAGTAATAAATAAAATTTTAATGTAACATATTGAGTGAAAACGTGGAATTAAAGTAAATTTTTCTTTCTTTCTTTCTTTTTTCTTTCTTTCTTTCTTTCTTTCTTTCTTTCTGTATTTCTTTCTTTCTTTTTTAGTAAATGCTCACTCTGAAAATAATATCATTGTTTTAATGGAGAGATTTTCAAATTGTTTTCTGAAAAGTAAATATTTTAATCTTTGTGGTAGGCATGGTGGGTAGATTTATCTCACATTATTTGATTCTACCATTGTAGAATTCAATAAACCATAGACAGTATGTAAATAAATCTAGTTATCAATTAATTTTTCTTGGGTCAGGTCTTTAGTGTTGTATTGACAAAGTCCACACTGAACCTCAGGTTGTCAAGGACAAATAAGTTTTCTTTTAGTATGTTTTCTGAATTTGCATTAAATACAATTATTTTGGTTTTGTGTGTAAAGATAAATTTTAATAAACACAGGTTCCACAAAAGTCCTACTGCTAAGTCAAACAAAATATTTAATACTCTACACAGAAACTCTGAAACACTTTCAAAGAAATATTTAAAAGCCTAAATAAATATGGTCAGATCCTTGCTCATGAATTAGAAGAGTCAGTGTTGCAAAACTGTTCACTTTCAACAAAGTTACCTGTAGATTCATTTTAGTAGTAAACAAAAATCTCCAGAGTGTGTGTGTGAGTGTGTGTGTGTGTATGTGCTTGTGTCTGTGTGTGTGCTATGTGTTTATGTGTGTGTGTATCTAAATTAGTAAGACGTTTTACAAATTTTTGCATTGGCATGTTGAATAAGGCAGAAATATTTTTGAGAAGTGAATCATTAGATACCAAAAGTTTTTTTTTGTTTGTTTTTTTTTTTTTTGTTTTTTCCGATTTTAGAAAAATAGTTTTCAGTGGCTCTGGGTGAGGAACAGTGTGTAGATGCCGAGTGCTCGGTTACATCAGGCAGCAGCCCCTCGAGGTGGTCCGTGGGTCCCCCTGCTGGTGGAAAAGATCCTCCCGGTTCTCCTTCTCCCGCACCACAGAAGACTGCTTCACTGCTCCTGTGGCCACTTCCTCTCCATCGGCGTGGACCAGCACAGTGCGGAAACTTTCGCCCGAGCCCCAGCTGCTCTGGCTCTTCCACACCAGGGTGGCGGGGGGCTGTGGGCCACCCCGGCACCAGCTGCCCACACCGTGACTGTCTGGCCGGCCCGCAGGACGTACTTGGGTGTGAACTTACAGGCGATCTCATCGCCCTCCAGGACCTGCCTCTTAATCCTCCAGTTCCCCAGGGACTGATCCTTGTCTGAGTCCTTCTTGAGCCGCAGGAACCTGCCCTCCAGGTCAATCTCCTCCGTGCTGACGCTGCAGGTGGCAGAGGCCTGCTGGGCCAGGAGGAAGCTGCTGCTGCTGCTGCCCGAGCCAATGCTGCCCGAGCCAATGCCACTTGAGCCGCTGCCTGGGGGCTCCTCCGCCTCCAGACGCAGCCGCTTGCTTCGGCTTGAACGCCCAGCTCTGGACATGCTGCTGCTGCTGCTCCAGGTGGCCCGTGAGATGGTGACCCGTGAGGAGGGGCTGGGAGCCAGCTTCAGCCTCTCCTCCTCGCCCTCTAGGAGCTTGCGGTAGGCGCTGATCTCCATGTCCAAGGTCAACTGGACGTCCAGCAACTCCTGGTACTCGGCCAGCTGTTGCTGCATCACATCACGCATCTCCATCATCTCCTGCTCCTTGGCGTCCAGCGTCTTCCGGAACTTCTCCCGCTCCTCAGTCCTGGCCCCTTCCAGCTCTCGGATGCGGTCCTCAGCAGCACTGGCCTGCTTCTGGAGGCTGGAGATCTGGTAGCTGGGGGACTCGATCCGCATGCGGGCCTCCTTCAGCTCCTCACCGGCAGCATACCAAAAGTTTTTATGAACACTTTTTAAGCTACAGTAATCAAGGCAGCTTTTTATAATACAAAAATATTCACAGAAAATTAGAATTAATCCTGAAACATAGTCACATAGACATGGAAATTGTATTGGAAACAAACCTACTACCGATCAACTTTATATTACACCATGTGTGGAAGTTAAATATACAAATGCAATCGGATGAAATCTGACTACTATTATATATCATACAAAAAAGAGATCAATGCAGAAAATAAATAAATATTTTTGAAGTTTGTAGAGGAGACTCTCTTTTTTTTTAAATATTTATTTATTTTTAGTTCTTGGCGGACACAACACCTTTGTTTGTTTGTGGTGCTGAGGATCGAACCCGGGCCGCACGCATGCCAGGCGAGCGCGCTACCGCTTGAGCCACATCCCCAGCCAAACAGAGGAGACTCTCTTAATGTTTTTGTCATCTGCGTACCTCACTTTCTTAGAGTGTTCTATTTTAAAATCAAGAAGATGATTTCCATAAATTAGATTACATTAAAATTAAAAGTATTCACTAAAATAAACTCCTTTTTAAAATTGATTCTTAAGACATTTTACTTAAAACCATTTTTTGTATTAGGTACTTTACACAAAGTTTTTTCATGGTATATGTACTCTGATTCCACATAAAAAACAATCCATTAAACAGGGAATACAGGGAATATGTTTCACAAATTTGTCATTTTATTTACTCTCTCTCTCTCTCTCTCTCTCTCTCTCTCTCTTTCTTCTTCTTCTTCTTCTTCTTCTTCTTCTTCTTCTTCTTCTTCTTCTTCTTCTTCTTCTTCTTCTTCTTCTGCTTCTTCTTCTTCGTGAACATACCTGAAGGAGTAATAAATAAAATTTTAATGTAACATATTGAGTGAAAACGTGGAATTAAAGTAAATTTTTCTTTCTTTCTTTCTTTTTTCTTTCTTTCTTTCTTTCTTTCTTTCTTTCTTTCTTTTTCTTTCTTTCTTTCTGTATTTCTTTCTTTCTTTTTTAGTAAATGCTCACTCTGAAAATAATATCATTGTTTTAATGGAGAGATTTTCAAATTGTTTTCTGAAAAGTAAATATTTTAATCTTTGTGGTAGGCATGGTGGGTAGATTTATCTCACATTATTTGATTCTACCATTGTAGAATTCAATAAACCATAGACAGTATGTAAATAAATCTAGTTATCAATTAATTTTTCTTGGGTCAGGACTTTAGTGTTGTATTGACAAAGTCCACACTGAACCTCAGGTTGTCAGGACAAATAAGTTTTCTTTTAGTATGTTTTCTGAATTTGCATTAAATACAATTATTTTGGTTTTGTGTGTAAAGATAAATTTTAATAAACACAGGTTCCACAAAAGTCCTACTGCTAAGTCAAACAAAATATTTAATACTCTACACAGAAACTCTGAAACACTTTCAAAGAAATATTTAAAAGCCTAAATAAATATGGTCAGATCCTTGCTCATGAATTAGAAGAGTCAGTTCTGCAAAACTGTTCACTTTCAACAAAGTTACCTGTAGATTCATTTTAGTAGTAAAAAAAAAATCTCCAGAGTGTGTGTGTGAGTGTGTGTGTGTATGTGCTTGTGTCTGTGTGTGTGCTATGTGTTTATGTGTGTGTGTATCTAAATTAGTAAGACGTTTTAAAAATTTTAGCATTGGCATGTTGAATAAGGCAGAAATATTTTTGAGAAGTGAATCATTAGATACCAAAAGTTTTTTTTTTGTTGTTTTGTTTTTTTTTTTTTGTTTTTTCCGATTTTAGAAAAATAGTTTTCAGTGGCTCTGGGTGAGGAACAGTGTGTAGATGCCGAGTGCTCGGTTACATCAGGCAGCAGCCCCTCGAGGTGGTCCGTGGGTCCCCCTGCTGGTGGAAAAGATCCTCCCGGTTCTCCTTCTCCCGCACCACAGAAGACTGCTTCACTGCTCCTGTGGCCACTTCCTCTCCATCGGCGTGGACCAGCACAGTGCGGAAACTTTCGCCCGAGCCCCAGCTGCTCTGGCTCTTCCACACCAGGGTGGCGGGGGGCTGTGGGCCACCCCGGCACCAGCTGCCCACACCGTGACTGTCTGGCCGGCCCGCAGGACGTACTTGGGTGTGAACTTACAGGCGATCTCATCGCCCTCCAGGACCTGCCTCTTAATCCTCCAGTTCCCCAGGGACTGATCCTTGTCTGAGTCCTTCTTGAGCCGCAGGAACCTGCCCTCCAGGTCAATCTCCTCCGTGCTGACGCTGCAGGTGGCAGAGGCCTGCTGGGCCAGGAGGAAGCTGCTGCTGCTGCTGCCCGAGCCAATGCTGCCCGAGCCAATGCCACTTGAGCCGCTGCCTGGGGGCTCCTCCGCCTCCAGACGCAGCCGCTTGCTTCGGCTTGAACGCCCAGCTCTGGACATGCTGCTGCTGCTGCTCCAGGTGGCCCGTGAGATGGTGACCCGTGAGGAGGGGCTGGGAGCCAGCTTCAGCCTCTCCTCCTCGCCCTCTCGGAGCTTGCGGTAGGCGCTGATCTCCATGTCCAAGGTCAACTGGACGTCCAGCAACTCCTGGTACTCGGCCAGCTGTTGCTGCATCACATCACGCATCTCCATCATCTCCTGCTCCTTGGCGTCCAGCGTCTTCCGGAACTTCTCCCGCTCCTCAGTCCTGGCCCCTTCCAGCTCTCGGATGCGGTCCTCAGCAGCACTGGCCTGCTTCTGGAGGCTGGAGATCTGGTAGCTGGGGGACTCGATCCGCATGCGGGCCTCCTTCAGCTCCTCACCGGCAGCATACCAAAAGTTTTTATGAACACTTTTTAAGCTACAGTAATCAAGGCAGCTTTTTATAATACAAAAATATTCACAGAAAATTAGAATTAATCCTGAAACATAGTCACATAGACATGGAAATTGTATTGGAAACAAACCTACTACCGATCAACTTTATATTACACCATGTGTGGAAGTTAAATATACAAATGCAATCGGATGAAATCTGACTACTATTATATATCATACAAAAAAGAGATCAATGCAGAAAATAAATAAATATTTTTGAAGTTTGTAGAGGAGACTCTCTTTTTTTTTTAAAATATTTATTTATTTTTAGTTCTTGGCGGACACAACACCTTTGTTTGTTTGTGGTGCTGAGGATCGAACCCGGGCCGCACGCATGCCAGGCGAGCGCGCTACCGCTTGAGCCACATCCCCAGCCAAACAGAGGAGACTCTCTTAATGTTTTTGTCATCTGCGTACCTCACTTTCTTAGAGTGTTCTATTTTAAAATCAAGAAGATGATTTCCATAAATTAGATTACATTAAAATTAAAAGTATTCACTAAAATAAACTCCTTTTTAAAATTGATTCTTAAGACATTTTACTTAAAACCATTTTTTGTATTAGGTACTTTACACAAAGTTTTTTCATGGTATATGTACTCTGATTCCACATAAAAAACAATCCATTAAACAGGGAATACAGGGAATATGTTTCACAAATTTGTCATTTTATTTACTCTCTCTCTCTCTCTCTCTCTCTCTCTCTCTCTTTCTTCTTCTTCTTCTTTTTCTTCTTCTTCTTCTTCTTCTTCTTCTTCTTCTTCTTCTTCTTCTTCTTCTTCTTCTGCTTCTTCTGCTTCTTCTTCTTCGTGAACATACCTGAAGGAGTAATAAATAAAATTTTAATGTAACATATTGAGTGAAAACGTGGAATTAAAGTAAATTTTTCTTTCTTTCTTTCTTTTTTCTTTCTTTCTTTCTTTCTTTCTTTCTTTTTCTTTCTTTCTTTCTGTATTTCTTTCTTTCTTTTTTAGTAAATGCTCACTCTGAAAATAATATCATTGTTTTAATGGAGAGATTTTCAAATTGTTTTCTGAAAAGTAAATATTTTAATCTTTGTGGTAGGCATGGTGGGTAGATTTATCTCACATTATTTGATTCTACCATTGTAGAATTCAATAAACCATAGACAGTATGTAAATAAATCTAGTTATCAATTAATTTTTCTTGGGTCAGGACTTTAGTGTTGTATTGACAAAGTCCACACTGAACCTCAGGTTGTCAAGGACAAATAAGTTTTCTTTTAGTATGTTTTCTGAATTTGCATTAAATACAATTATTTTGGTTTTGTGTGTAAAGATAAATTTTAATAAACACAGGTTCCACAAAAGTCCTACTGCTAAGTCAAACAAAATATTTAATACTCTACACAGAAACTCTGAAACACTTTCAAAGAAATATTTAAAAGCCTAAATAAATATGGTCAGATCCTTGCTCATGAATTAGAAGAGTCAGTGTTGCAAAACTGTTCACTTTCAACAAAGTTACCTGTAGATTCATTTTAGTAGTAAAAAAAAAATCTCCAGAGTGTGTGTGTGAGTGTGTGTGTGTATGTGCTTGTGTCTGTGTGTGTGCTATGTGTTTATGTGTGTGTGTATCTAAATTAGTAAGACGTTTTAAAAATTTTAGCATTGGCATGTTGAATAAGGCAGAAATATTTTTGAGAAGTGAATCATTAGATACCAAAAGTTTTTTTTTTTTTTTTTTGTTTTTTTTTTGTTTTTTCCGATTTTAGAAAAATAGTTTTCAGTGGCTCTGGGTGAGGAACAGTGTGTAGATGCCGAGTGCTCGGTTACATCAGGCAGCAGCCCCTCGAGGTGGTCCGTGGGTCCCCCTGCTGGTGGAAAAGATCCTCCCGGTTCTCCTTCTCCCGCACCACAGAAGACTGCTTCACTGCTCCTGTGGCCACTTCCTCTCCATCGGCGTGGACCAGCACAGTGCGGAAACTTTCGCCCGAGCCCCAGCTGCTCTGGCTCTTCCACACCAGGGTGGCGGGGGGCTGTGGGCCACCCCGGCACCAGCTGCCCACACCGTGACTGTCTGGCCGGCCCGCAGGACGTACTTGGGTGTGAACTTACAGGCGATCTCATCGCCCTCCAGGACCTGCCTCTTAATCCTCCAGTTCCCCAGGGACTGATCCTTGTCTGAGTCCTTCTTGAGCCGCAGGAACCTGCCCTCCAGGTCAATCTCCTCCGTGCTGACGCTGCAGGTGGCAGAGGCCTGCTGGGCCAGGAGGAAGCTGCTGCTGCTGCTGCCCGAGCCAATGCTGCCCGAGCCAATGCCACTTGAGCCGCTGCCTGGGGGCTCCTCCGCCTCCAGACGCAGCCGCTTGCTTCGGCTTGAACGCCCAGCTCTGGACATGCTGCTGCTGCTGCTCCAGGTGGCCCGTGAGATGGTGACCCGTGAGGAGGGGCTGGGAGCCAGCTTCAGCCTCTCCTCCTCGCCCTCTCGGAGCTTGCGGTAGGCGCTGATCTCCATGTCCAAGGTCAACTGGACGTCCAGCAACTCCTGGTACTCGGCCAGCTGTTGCTGCATCACATCACGCATCTCCATCATCTCCTGCTCCTTGGCGTCCAGCGTCTTCCGGAACTTCTCCCGCTCCTCAGTCCTGGCCCCTTCCAGCTCTCGGATGCGGTCCTCAGCAGCACTGGCCTGCTTCTGGAGGCTGGAGATCTGGTAGCTGGGGGACTCGATCCGCATGCGGGCCTCCTTCAGCTCCTCACCGGCAGCATACCAAAAGTTTTTATGAACACTTTTTAAGCTACAGTAATCAAGGCAGCTTTTTATAATACAAAAATATTCACAGAAAATTAGAATTAATCCTGAAACATAGTCACATAGACATGGAAATTGTATTGGAAACAAACCTACTACCGATCAACTTTATATTACACCATGTGTGGAAGTTAAATATACAAATGCAATCGGATGAAATCTGACTACTATTATATATCAGACAAAAAAGAGATCAATGCAGAAAATAAATAAATATTTTTGAAGTTTGTAGAGGAGACTCTCTTTTTTTTTTAATATTTATTTATTTTTAGTTCTTGGCGGACACAACACCTTTGTTTGTTTGTGGTGCTGAGGATCGAACCCGGGCCGCACGCATGCCAGGCGAGCGCGCTACCGCTTGAGCCACATCCCCAGCCAAACAGAGGAGACTCTCTTAATGTTTTTGTCATCTGCGTACCTCACTTTCTTAGAGTGTTCTATTTTAAAATCAAGAAGATGATTTCCATAAATTAGATTACATTAAAATTAAAAGTATTCACTAAAATAAACTCCTTTTTAAAATTGATTCTTAAGACATTTTACTTAAAACCATTTTTTGTATTAGGTACTTTACACAAAGTTTTTTCATGGTATATGTACTCTGATTCCACATAAAAAACAATCCATTAAACAGGGAATACAGGGAATATGTTTCACAAATTTGTCATTTTATTTACTCTCTCTCTCTCTCTCTCTCTCTCTCTCTCTTTCTTCTTCTTCTTCTTTTTCTTCTTCTTCTTCTTCTTCTTCTTCTTCTTCTTCTTCTTCTTCTTCTTCTTCTGCTTCTTCTGCTTCTTCTTCTTCGTGAACATACCTGAAGGAGTAATAAATAAAATTTTAATGTAACATATTGAGTGAAAACGTGGAATTAAAGTAAATTTTTCTTTCTTTCTTTCTTTTTTCTTTCTTTCTTTCTTTCTTTCTTTTTCTTTCTTTCTTTCTGTATTTCTTTCTTTCTTTTTTAGTAAATGCTCACTCTGAAAATAATATCATTGTTTTAATGGAGAGATTTTCAAATTGTTTTCTGAAAAGTAAATATTTTAATCTTTGTGGTAGGCATGGTGGGTAGATTTATCTCACATTATTTGATTCTACCATTGTAGAATTCAATAAACCATAGACAGTATGTAAATAAATCTAGTTATCAATTAATTTTTCTTGGGTCAGGACTTTAGTGTTGTATTGACAAAGTCCACACTGAACCTCAGGTTGTCAAGGACAAATAAGTTTTCTTTTAGTATGTTTTCTGAATTTGCATTAAATACAATTATTTTGGTTTTGTGTGTAAAGATAAATTTTAATAAACACAGGTTCCACAAAAGTCCTACTGCTAAGTCAAACAAAATATTTAATACTCTACACAGAAACTCTGAAACACTTTCAAAGAAATATTTAAAAGCCTAAATAAATATGGTCAGATCCTTGCTCATGAATTAGAAGAGTCAGTGTTGCAAAACTGTTCACTTTCAACAAAGTTACCTGTAGATTCATTTTAGTAGTAAAAAAAAAAATCTCCAGAGTGTGTGTGTGAGTGTGTGTGTGTATGTGCTTGTGTCTGTGTGTGTGCTATGTGTTTATGTGTGTGTGTATCTAAATTAGTAAGACGTTTTAAAAATTTTAGCATTGGCATGTTGAATAAGGCAGAAATATTTTTGAGAAGTGAATCATTAGATACCAAAAGTTTTTTTTTTTTTTTTTTGTTTTTTTTTTGTTTTTTCCGATTTTAGAAAAATAGTTTTCAGTGGCTCTGGGTGAGGAACAGTGTGTAGATGCCGAGTGCTCGGTTACATCAGGCAGCAGCCCCTCGAGGTGGTCCGTGGGTCCCCCTGCTGGTGGAAAAGATCCTCCCGGTTCTCCTTCTCCCGCACCACAGAAGACTGCTTCACTGCTCCTGTGGCCACTTCCTCTCCATCGGCGTGGACCAGCACAGTGCGGAAACTTTCGCCCGAGCCCCAGCTGCTCTGGCTCTTCCACACCAGGGTGGCGGGGGGCTGTGGGCCACCCCGGCACCAGCTGCCCACACCGTGACTGTCTGGCCGGCCCGCAGGACGTACTTGGGTGTGAACTTACAGGCGATCTCATCGCCCTCCAGGACCTGCCTCTTAATCCTCCAGTTCCCCAGGGACTGATCCTTGTCTGAGTCCTTCTTGAGCCGCAGGAACCTGCCCTCCAGGTCAATCTCCTCCGTGCTGACGCTGCAGGTGGCAGAGGCCTGCTGGGCCAGGAGGAAGCTGCTGCTGCTGCTGCCCGAGCCAATGCTGCCCGAGCCAATGCCACTTGAGCCGCTGCCTGGGGGCTCCTCCGCCTCCAGACGCAGCCGCTTGCTTCGGCTTGAACGCCCAGCTCTGGACATGCTGCTGCTGCTGCTCCAGGTGGCCCGTGAGATGGTGACCCGTGAGGAGGGGCTGGGAGCCAGCTTCAGCCTCTCCTCCTCGCCCTCTCGGAGCTTGCGGTAGGCGCTGATCTCCATGTCCAAGGTCAACTGGACGTCCAGCAACTCCTGGTACTCGGCCAGCTGTTGCTGCATCACATCACGCATCTCCATCATCTCCTGCTCCTTGGCGTCCAGCGTCTTCCGGAACTTCTCCCGCTCCTCAGTCCTGGCCCCTTCCAGCTCTCGGATGCGGTCCTCAGCAGCACTGGCCTGCTTCTGGAGGCTGGAGATCTGGTAGCTGGGGGACTCGATCCGCATGCGGGCCTCCTTCAGCTCCTCACCGGCAGCATACCAAAAGTTTTTATGAACACTTTTTAAGCTACAGTAATCAAGGCAGCTTTTTAGAATACAAAAATATTCACAGAAAATTAGAATTAATCCTGAAACATAGTCACATAGACATGGAAATTGTATTGGAAACAAACCTACTACCGATCAACTTTATATTACACCATGTGTGGAAGTTAAATATACAAATGCAATCGGATGAAATCTGACTACTATTATATATCAGACAAAAAAGAGATCAATGCAGAAAATAAATAAATATTTTTGACGTTTGTAGAGGAGACTCTCTTTTTTTTTTAATATTTATTTATTTTTAGTTCTTGGCGGACACAACACCTTTGTTTGTTTGTGGTGCTGAGGATCGAACCCGGGCCGCACGCATGCCAGGCGAGCGCGCTACCGCTTGAGCCACATCCCCAGCCAAACAGAGGAGACTCTCTTAATGTTTTTGTCATCTGCGTACCTCACTTTCTTAGAGTGTTCTATTTTCAAATCAAGAAGATGATTTCCATCAATTAGATTACATTAAAATTAAAAGTATTCACTAAAATAAACTCCTTTTTAAAATTGATTCTTAAGACATTTTACTTAAAACCATTTTTTGTATTAGGTACTTTACACAAAGTTTTTTCATGGTATATGTACTCTGATTCCACATAAAAAACAATCCATTAAACAGGGAATACAGGGAATATGTTTCACAAATTTGTCATTTTATTTACTCTCTCTCTCTCTCTCTCTCTCTCTCTCTCTCTCTCTCTTTCTTCTTCTTCTTCTTTTTCTTCTTCTTCTTCTTCTTCTTCTTCTTCTTCTTCTTCTTCTTCTTCTTCTTCTGCTTCTTCTGCTTCTTCTTCTTCGTGAACATACCTGAAGGAGTAATAAATAAAATTTTAATGTAACATATTGAGTGAAAACGTGGAATTAAAGTAAATTTTTCTTTCTTTCTTTCTTTTTTCTTTCTTTCTTTCTTTCTTTCTTTCTTTTTCTTTCTTTCTTTCTGTATTTCTTTCTTTCTTTTTTAGTAAATGCTCACTCTGAAAATAATATCATTGTTTTAATGGAGAGATTTTCAAATTGTTTTCTGAAAAGTAAATATTTTAATCTTTGTGGTAGGCATGGTGGGTAGATTTATCTCACATTATTTGATTCTACCATTGTAGAATTCAATAAACCATAGACAGTATGTAAATAAATCTAGTTATCAATTAATTTTTCTTGGGTCAGGACTTTAGTGTTGTATTGACAAAGTCCACACTGAACCTCAGGTTGTCAAGGACAAATAAGTTTTCTTTTAGTATGTTTTCTGAATTTGCATTAAATACAATTATTTTGGTTTTGTGTGTAAAGATAAATTTTAATAAACACAGGTTCCACAAAAGTCCTACTGCTAAGTCAAACAAAATATTTAATACTCTACACAGAAACTCTGAAACACTTTCAAAGAAATATTTAAAAGCCTAAATAAATATGGTCAGATCCTTGCTCATGAATTAGAAGAGTCAGTGTTGCAAAACTGTTCACTTTCAACAAAGTTACCTGTAGATTCATTTTAGTAGTAAAAAAAAAATCTCCAGAGTGTGTGTGTGAGTGTGTGTGTGTGTATGTGCTTGTGTCTGTGTGTGTGCTATGTGTTTATGTGTGTGTGTATCTAAATTAGTAAGACGTTTTAAAAATTTTAGCATTGGCATGTTGAATAAGGCAGAAATATTTTTGAGAAGTGAATCATTAGATACCAAAAGTTTTTTTTTGTTTTGTTTTTTTTTTTTTTTTTTTTTTTCCGATTTTAGAAAAATAGTTTTCAGTGGCTCTGGGTGAGGAACAGTGTGTAGATGCCGAGTGCTCGGTTACATCAGGCAGCAGCCCCTCGAGGTGGTCCGTGGGTCCCCCTGCTGGTGGAAAAGATCCTCCCGGTTCTCCTTCTCCCGCACCACAGAAGACTGCTTCACTGCTCCTGTGGCCACTTCCTCTCCATCGGCGTGGACCAGCACAGTGCGGAAACTTTCGCCCGAGCCCCAGCTGCTCTGGCTCTTCCACACCAGGGTGGCGGGGGGCTGTGGGCCACCCCGGCACCAGCTGCCCACACCGTGACTGTCTGGCCGGCCCGCAGGACGTACTTGGGTGTGAACTTACAGGCGATCTCATCGCCCTCCAGGACCTGCCTCTTAATCCTCCAGTTCCCCAGGGACTGATCCTTGTCTGAGTCCTTCTTGAGCCGCAGGAACCTGCCCTCCAGGTCAATCTCCTCCGTGCTGACGCTGCAGGTGGCAGAGGCCTGCTGGGCCAGGAGGAAGCTGCTGCTGCTGCTGCCCGAGCCAATGCTGCCCGAGCCAATGCCACTTGAGCCGCTGCCTGGGGGCTCCTCCGCCTCCAGACGCAGCCGCTTGCTTCGGCTTGAACGCCCAGCTCTGGACATGCTGCTGCTGCTGCTCCAGGTGGCCCGTGAGATGGTGACCCGTGAGGAGGGGCTGGGAGCCAGCTTCAGCCTCTCCTCCTCGCCCTCTCGGAGCTTGCGGTAGGCGCTGATCTCCATGTCCAAGGTCAACTGGACGTCCAGCAACTCCTGGTACTCGGCCAGCTGTTGCTGCATCACATCACGCATCTCCATCATCTCCTGCTCCTTGGCGTCCAGCGTCTTCCGGAACTTCTCCCGCTCCTCAGTCCTGGCCCCTTCCAGCTCTCGGATGCGGTCCTCAGCAGCACTGGCCTGCTTCTGGAGGCTGGAGATCTGGTAGCTGGGGGACTCGATCCGCATGCGGGCCTCCTTCAGCTCCTCACCGGCAGCATACCAAAAGTTTTTATGAACACTTTTTAAGCTACAGTAATCAAGGCAGCTTTTTAGAATACAAAAATATTCACAGAAAATTAGAATTAATCCTGAAACATAGTCACATAGACATGGAAATTGTATTGGAAACAAACCTACTACCGATCAACTTTATATTACACCATGTGTGGAAGTTAAATATACAAATGCAATCGGATGAAATCTGACTACTATTATATATCAGACAAAAAAGAGATCAATGCAGAAAATAAATAAATATTTTTGAAGTTTGTAGAGGAG